>NW_023413750.1:0-41839 GCF_903995425.1 Onychomys torridus | reverse complement strand
AACTGTTCATATACCAAGTTCATGGATTCTAAGATCATCTTTTGACTACTGTGAGGACCAAGCATATGTGCTGTGCATATCCAAGTATACAGGCAAAATAATCATATTCATAAAAAAATAAAAAAAAATGCAACAAGCAGGAAGAATGTCACACACCTGTAATCTAATGAGTCAGAAGGCACAGGCAGTATTAATGTCATGAATACTGCATCGTGGGAAAGAGAATGATATACTAATTTCAAAATTCCAGCTGGGGGTAAAGCTCAGTAAAACAGCATATGCTTGACATGTACAAAAACATATACTCAAGGCCCATCATCCATAATAGATAGGGATAACAACCAGTGGATGCTGGTACCTTTAATCTACATGAAACATTCTCACTGGGTGTGCGTGAGTGTGGGTGGTGCGTGGCATAGGTGTGATGCAGGGCAGTGTATCACTGAGTTCTCAGTAAGTGAGATCTGCCTTCTGTCGTTAACCAGAAGTGTAGCTATATGATATACAAGTGAGGATGTTCAACTTCAGCTCTCTCTAGCACGACTTACAAAGATACAATACTCACATAGAGACATTATTCTAGAAGTCAGGTTGACGTCCCTCTTCTCAGTTGTGAGATTGCCTCATGTAACTACTGTCAATTGAGCCCATCTGTATACAAGACCAGCAAGAGCTTTTAACTTCTCAGCCATCTCTCCTGCCCTGTGTTGATTATTTATGATCAACATTGATATTGCTAATGTTGTCATCTGTCTATGTGTAACTGTTTAAATGAACAGTTCTCTTTAGTGAGATTTATTACAGTAGAAATGAGACTGGAGCAATTCAGGTTTCTGGAAGATGAATACAGAACTGAACTTAATGCTTGAGTTCATCCTATCTTTTTTGTTTGTTTGATTGATGTTTACAGTGCAGGCAGTTCCTCAATATTTACTTCTTACTGTACTGAACTGAATGCATAGACTAGGCTAGCTTTCAACTCTGAAGCATATATTCCTGCCTCTGACTTCTGAGTGCTGGGATTAAATGCATGAGCCAATAGTCCCAGCTTACTCATCTTTTTTGTAGTTAGTAATTGTTCATACAATTTCACTGATGTGTCCTCAGTACTATTGATATGTTTGTGTTGTGGTTTTTGTTGTGTGTGTGTTTGTGTGTGTGTCTGGGTGTGTATTATTGTTTTGTGCCTTTGGTAGTGTGTATATATGTTTGTGTATATTAATGTTAATTCATTTTAGTAAAAGTGTAAATCAGCTGGGCAGTGATAGGGCACATCTGATGATGGCTCCTGCCAGCATGACTAAAAGCTTGAATTTGATCCTTGTGACTGAAATTGCAAGAGGAGACAACTGACTCTTATAAATTATACTTTGAGTTCCACACTTCTGCTATTGCATACATGTTTCTTTCCTTCCTGTGTGCATCAAATAAATTGAGACCAGTGTGTTCTTGAACTCACAGAGACGAGCCTGCCTCTACTTCATGAGTGCAGGGATTAAATTTGCAGGCTAATGAGGCCTAGGGTTCAAGGAGTTAGCCATATGCTGAAGCTGGCTACTTATTTCTACTAAAGATACTTTGGCTTATGCTCTGATCATCTGCATATCCAACATATTCATTCTGGGGTCTGGATAGATGACTCAGCAGTGCATAACACTTTTTACTCTGGCAGGAGACCTGTGGGTGCTTCACAGCACCCACATCATGGCTGACAACCATCTGCAACAGCAAATCCAGGGGATCAAATGTCCTTTTGGATATCTGTGGGCAGCCCACACACAAAGTATATAGAAGGGATACATGTGAAACATTTAAAAACGTAGAATAAGTCAATTTAAAACATAAAAGTATGTTGGGTATATTCATGTTGATATTAGTTAATCCATGAGTCTTGATTACTTAGTCTCTCAATTTTTTATGAGTTCTTTTCTCTATTCACTTTCTGAGTTTTGTCTCCGTAGTCTAATTTACTACCACATACCCCTTCGAACAGTTGTTCTCAACCTGTGAGTCATTACCCAGTTGGGAACAATAGGACTCTCTTTCACAGAGGTCACTTAAGATCTTCCTAAAGGACATATATTGTCATTATAATTCATAATATTAGCAAAATTACAGTGATGAAGTAGCAAGGATAGTAATAGTATAGTGATGATCCCCACAACATGAGGAAGTGCATCTGATGTTCATAGCATTAGAAAGGTTGAGAACTACTGCCTTACAATGTGATTAGCTTGTGTGTTCCCAGAAGTGAGGGTGTGAAAGAGGTGAAGGACATTATCCTGGCTTGGTTTCTTTCTGTGATACTATTTGCAATACTCCAGACATAGGGACACAGATGCATCATTCCTCTCACAAGCAAATATGTTACTTTTCAAATAAGTGGGAATTACCAGTAAGTATTTTTTTCTTTGCAGCTATCAGTTATTACCTTTCCCAGAGAAGATACGTTCATTTCAGTCTTCATCTTTTTCAAGGTACAGATGTTACTACTGTATGAAAATTGTTTCTCACTTTTCTGTAATGGAAAGTTAGGGGATAACTTTCTTTGTTTCGTTCTGAAGTTAATTCTTTTGTTTTGGGTCCACAAAATTAAAACTGCTTTATTCCTTAGGGTTCCAGGATATTGAATCATAAAGGGTAGAAACTCTTACTTAAACCTGAAATATCTCCAAATATGCTCATCTATTTACAAATTACTACTTTCGCATCAAGTACTAACATGTATTTATGCTAGGCCAGAGCAAGAGAAAATCATGACCTGAGAAACCTGACCTTGCCCTGTGTCTGAGACTACACTGAATTCCCAATGTTTTAAAGTTTCTGATCTTATATGAGATGATTATTAATTTTAATTGGACCCCTCTCTTTAGTGTTTCTCTATCCTGGTGGGGAGGCAAAGTTGTATATTATTTTTCATGTCTAAATAAACACTGAATTAATTACTAATGTGTGTCTTCCATATCATAGTACCCATGAAACTGCTTTTGTCCATTGATTCACATTCAGAAGTCATTAATATGCAACTTATGATTCACACAAACCCTCACTCGAGTGATCCAGGATATAAGTAAACCAGTTTCCTAACCTCCAGCTACTCACTGTGATGAATTTAATTTAATATGAATAGATAAATATCTAATTAAAACCCACCAGTATTTTAAATGTTTGAATGTGGCACAAACAATGTAAAAGTATATTATTTTAAAACACAGAACAAAAATTCCAGAAGTTAGAGCGTTACTATATGGTAACTGAATCTTTGCTTCTAGAACTGCTGGCTAATTGGGGAAAAGATACCTACTATGTAACTAGAGCAAGAGTTTTCCACATACTCCTAGGGAATCAAAGAGAAAACATGCTGTAATCTCTTCATAATGAACAAGTTTGATGAACAGATTACAAGTGGCTAAATTTTCACAAGTTCCCGCTACTGTAAATACAGAAGCAAAGACAGAAACAGAGGAGATGCTCTCACATGTGATCCTGAAATAGAAGTGTCCATAGCAAAATAAAAGCTAAAAGCAGCCTGCACCTATGCCTAAGGTAAAGGGACCTGGGCAATTCCTAGATCACTGAAATAACTGGACCCATTAAAATGTATCCAGGTGTATTACCACAGTTGTGTTTTAAAATCACTCGAAGGTGTATTTATATCTGCAAACCATCCTTGTCAAACATGAAACATCTATTACGGGAGGACTGCTCTCAATCTTCCCCTCACTGTGTTTCAAGTCCATTCTTTTGTTGGGCCACCACTACCTGCAAGGATTTATTACTCACAATTAATAGAAATGATGATTCATGCCAACAGATTATTTTTCTCTGGCCAAATTTCCATACAAAACTGTGATAGGTAGACAATTGCTGCATTTTAAGAAAAAGCAAAAGAAAACGAATTTCATAAAGGATCACTTTACCTTAGTAATACAGGTAGTGTCTCTCTCTCCTCTGGTATACATGCAGGACCATTAGGTTTTTCAGATAGCCTTTAGAATAAAAACAAGCAATAATGTGTGTGTTTGGTCCTTTGAGCAACTCTGTTGAAAGTTTTATTTCCTGTATCTTCAGTGACATTTGTGCATTTATGTAATTCAAGGTTAACCCTGTTTCATAGTTTGTTTGGTTTTTTTTTTTTTTTTGGTTGCTTTTGTGAGTTTCAACTTAATGTATAAAACATTCAGTTAAGACTGACTTCTATTTAAAATGAAAGTTAAAACAGTCGATGGCTTGGGAGATGGCTCAGTCAATGAGAGTGTTTGCTGCCCACACACAACAGCCTGAGTTTGAATCCCCAGCAAACCCATAAAAGGCTGGACATGGACACATGCACTTGTAACCCCAGTATTGTGGGTGGAATTGACAGGGTATCATTTGGGCTTGGTTGCTGCTAGAGCTGCTCCAGGTTCAGTCAGAGACCTTATGTCAAGTAGATAAGATAGAGAATGACACAACACACAGATATCCTACTCTACTCTTCATGTCTGCACACAGACACATGCAAAACAAGCAACACCAACATATCCAGACACACTAGAGGGAGGATGGTGATTTTTGCACACTTTGTTCTGATGGTTGCAGTAACTGATGGCTTTGTGGCTATGTGCTCAAAGCACTTAATGCTCCTATTTCCTACTTCTTCCTCTACACCTAAAGAACCATGGCCCCTTCCCTGTCAAGAAACATTTTAGGCATTTCCTTGAGTCTCATGCTCTCTCCCAAGAAGTTGGTTTGGTAGAACATGAAATATACTCTATCTCCAAGCATCAAGCTGCCCAAATCACAGAAGTCACTGCATTTTAGGTGCTTTGAAGCTGCTTTTTTCACCAACACCACCACACAGGTATGCACACAGGGACAAGGAAGAAGGGTTCTTCTACATCCTTTGCTTTCATACCTGCAGTAAGTATATTTTATAGTTTTACATGTATATGACCAGTTCAAGTATTACTCCTAGTTCATCCCTCCTCTCCTGAACCTATAGCACACAGTCCCTTCTCCGCTCTCAGAAGAGATGGACTTGGTAGAACAGGGAAGCAACCTTGCCTTTACTGTCACCAGCCAACATATTTTTGACAGTCTATAGGTGGCATTGTAATTGTTTTTGTTGTTACCTGGTTGCTATTAGACACCAAACCATCACCAAAAATGTTGCCTTGCAATGTTAAGTCACATCCTGTTCCAAAACTCAGGGGAGGGGAGCACAGTCTCACCAGCTCCTTTCTTTCCTGGCTATGGGTAAGCTCTAGGTGCCTGAGGTTTATTAGTTTGTCAACTCTGATGCAATACATGTGCTTTTCTTGCTTCTCTGTTGGGCTTCATTGTTGTGTGAACCTTCTCTATAAAACCATGTTCAAAGGTTACTGCTGATGGAATCCTCAGCAAGGACAAAAAACTTGAGTCACAGTTCTTTATACTCATTGTGGATAATGGTTCCTAACCATGATAACTGTTTCAAGAGTGTGGGTGCATAGATTCACATCTGACCAACAGAGCATCAAGACATTATAGACAGGACAGGAAAAAAAAAGAATAGCATTTGATAATACATGTAATTGTCATGATTGCTCAAAAGCCATTTAAAACAGAATGAGTGATCAAAGAGACTACATGATTTTCAAAAACTATGTTGAACATAGTATTCTAAAAGAAAATAAATAAGAAAAAATGAAAACACTGAAGTGATTACAAAATTCACTGTTAAAAATAATTAAATTTGAAACTTTTCAAGGGAAAAACATTAATATGGTTCCCTTAACTAGTAGAAAATCACCAATCAAATCAGATTATGAATGAAGAACTATTGTTTTTAAATGGATAACTCATACCTGATGCACACAGTTCTTTGTGTTTGTTTGTTTTGGTGGGAACAGTCCCTTTTCCAGCTCACACTCACTATGTGCCTCTGAGTTGAAGCCAACCTTCCTCCTATCCTTTTAGTATTCCTTACTTACACAATAGTCACTCTCAAGAACATCACTAAGATTGTAAAAAAGAAGAAGCAGTACCTATTTGACTCAGCCTCCAAATGTGCATTTGCACCATTTTGCATTAAAAACTGTGCCATCTGTTGTTTTCCTTCAAATAAAGCCAGTTTATATGGTGTCAGCCCGCACTGTAAAGGAAACAAAATACACTGTATAAATCTACATGCCCTTCAACTGAAAATTAATCACAGATTCTGTAAACAATGAATGACAAAGGATAGATTTTTCTGCATCCCTTGCTGCCGGTTCTCACACACACACACACACACACACACACACACACACACACACACACACACACACTCACTCACATCTGGCCCCTTTTGACATACCACTGCCCTGTCCATCATTTCCTGTGAGCACCCCTCCTCTCCAGAACTCTCCACAAACATTCACTGGTTCCAAGTTTCTTAGCTCCATGGAGATGTGCCTCCATTGCCCCAACCCTATCACATGGCATCTAGGGTTTGTGGTGACTTTGTTCACTGAGTGAGCTCAATGGCCCCTCTGGAGTAGTTTCTCAGTCTGATTTTCCAAACTATTTCTTCCCTAAACTGAGAATTATTATCTCCCAACCTGAATAGCATTTCCTAATTACATAGAAAATTTGAACAAGTTCAATTTAAAAAAAAAAAAAGTCTTCTTGGTTAACTTTTCTTCAATGATCAAATTTGCCTGTGTGCCTGTGATCTTTCTCATTTTCCACTCCAGCCTTATCTCTGAGAAAAAAAAACACATCAGTAACTTCTTAATTTCAACAGACTTCTGTTAGTTCTACAGATATTTATCTTTAAACTTAATGTATTTTTATTGTTTGTATGTATGTGAACTGTGTGGGAGCTCACATCTTTTATTTGTTTAATTTTAAAATAAAGCCCAATTCTGAAACAAAATAGGCTGTGCTGTGTTCCTTTAAGCTATGTATAAATATGTAAACCTCATATTTGGAGAAAAATGTTTTACTCTGACCAGATTCATTGAGACTGCTTGAGCTTTGGAATGTGTTGGTGTATCTGAATGTCATTGCTACAAGTACAGTGGGGATGATGTTGAATGGTTTTACCTTGGTTTTTGCTTCCATATCTGCATTGTAGTCAAGCAGTTTTCTGGCAGTTGTTGTGTTGTCCCTGAAAACGGCATGGTGTAGGGCTGTATTCCCATCTAAATCCCTCTGGTGGGGATTAGCACCCCGAATCAGTAATCGAGTTACACATTCTTCATTGTCCTTCTGTATGGCCTGTTGGTATTGTATAAATAAAGAGATCTTCAATTCAAGAAAGTCAAGATTAATATTTCAAAACTGCATTGAACAGTTACCCTTTGATCAGAGAAATTGCTTAGGTTATGCATATTTTCCCTCTCTTTTTGAGAAAGGGTCTTCTTAAGTACCCCAATCTTGCCTAAATTCATAATCTCCCCACCAAAGCTTTCCAAGTGATAGAATTTCAGGAGTGTGCCACTAGACCTAGATATTAAAGTATCTCCTCAGTTCTACTTGGTGGTTGTTATAGTGAGAGAGGTTGCTTGTCCATTTGTTTTGCTAACTTGACATAGGCTGAAGACTCCTAGAAGAAGGGATCACCACTTGAGGAATTTTCTCTATTAGACTGGACTGTGGGAAAGTCTGTGGAGCATTTTCTTGATTGAGGCTGATGTGGGAGGGACCCGCTTCCTAGAGGTGGTTGCACAACTTGGCAGGTAATCCAGAGTAGTATAAGAAAGCTGCAAGCCTTTGAAAAATCCATGGAAAAGCAGCATTGCCCCATGATCTCTGCTGCAGTTCCTGCCTCTAGTTCCTGATTCCAGCTCCTGCCCTGGTTCCCCTTCTTGATGGACTGTGATGTGGAATTGTGAATTGTGGGCCAAATAAACGTTTTCTTTCCCAAGTCGGTTTTGGTCAGTGTTTGATCACAGCAACATAAAAACAAACAAGGACAAGATCTAATCCAATTCATACCCAAACTGCTGTCCAATAGCTACCTTCATCAAGGGTGTGCAACCTTCATCATCCTGGACATCAATAGAGGCACTTTTGGATAATAACAGTGCTCCCATGTCTGGATGATTGTGTGCACAGGTGTAATGGAGCGATGTCCTAAAATTGAGAGGACTTTTTAGGAAATTACAGATTACCATATAAAGGCACATTCAACTGTAAATACTAGATAGCAAACATAATTTCCTTCTGATGTAAGAGAAGTAACTGGAATTTTATTATTGACTTATTTCTCTACTCAAGTGTTCATTTGCTGTGCTAAGGATATTGTGCAGGCCTGCCCCTTTACATGGTTGCATAAAGCACGCAAGCATGGCCATGTAATCTAAGCACATGCATGGAGTAGCCACATGTGGTCCTATATGCATGCGCAGCCCACTCTTTAAAAAGCCAGCACCATTTTGCATAGGTCTCTCCTCTTCTTCTCTTCTCTCCTCTCCTCATGTGAGTGCTTCACACAGGCCTGTTACCTCTATCCTCTATCCTGTATTAATAAACAGATCTTCTGTGGATTTTTTGTGTTTGTGACGTGCTCATCGTGGGGTAAGAGCACTGCCTAAATAACAGTGGGAAAGACTATTTCCACTCTTTGCATATACACCCCATGGAGAGAGTTCACTCTTTTGCTTCTCCTATCTACTGGAGCTCAAAGGCCAGAAGTCAGGTGAGGAGCAACTCCTGTCTCCTAACTGAGCCACAATGGTCAAGACCCCTCATATCCCTCAGACCCTGGAGCAAATGAGGGGATTCATTTGATTTAGTTTCACTGCTGGCTACACACTCAATACAGTCTTCAAGAATAGCAAACACTGTTGGAAGACACAGCATTATTTTAAATAAGTGACAACAATTTTATTTAACTAGTGAGATATTCAGTATGTCACTTGGGACCGGCTGCACTTTAAAAGGTTTTAGGTGTTAAAGAGAAACCATTCAGGCCTGGAGAGACGGCTCAACTGTTACGAGCACCGAGGACCTGAGTTCCCAGCACCTACATGGTAACTCACAACCATCTGTAATGAGATCTGGTGCACTCTCCTGGCCTGCAGGTATACATGCAGGAAGAACATTGCACACATAAACAAATAAATAAATCCTTAAAAAATCATTCAATAAATAACCATGGAGTGATACATTGATTAGCAAAAATTGTGAAGGTGGCATTAGACTGACAGATTTGGGGACACTTTTACTTAGGTTTAGGATTTAGAGTAAGGCTGGGCATTAGATGGGGGAAGATGTCATAGCCTAAAGAAAGATGCATACATGACCATGTAGAACAACTCCCAACCTGACATGGAAACACTGGGTCCATACATTGTAAGGCATTAAGCATGTAAAAGCCCCTGACATGATAGTGCTGGGTCCTCAGTGCTGTAAGGTGCTGAGCATGCTGAGCAGTTCTTGAGCTAACATGAAAATACTGGGTCCTCAGGATGTAAAGCATTGACTGTGTAGGACAGCCCCTAAGCTGTCTTGGTTACTTTGCTATTGCTGTAATAAGATACCATGGCCAAGACAAGTTATGAAAGAAAGTGTTTCAGAAGCTTAAGTTTATGATACAGGAGGAAAAATATGACATGAAATAGCAGAGAACTTCCATCTAGATCCACAAATGGAAGAGCAAGAGAGATAGAGAGAGACAGAGACAGAGACTCACTGGACATGGCACAAGTCTTTTGAAACTCAAAGCCCAACCTCAGTGACACAGCTCTGCCAACAAGGCCCCATCTCCTAATCCTTCGCAAACAGTCCCACCTACTGGTAAGCAAGCAATCAAATACAGGAGTCTATGTGGGTTGTTCTCATTCAAACTGCCACCTAAGCTAGCCTGGTAATGCAGGAACTTCATGTTGTAAGGTATTGATGTTGGGAAGTGTTATCTTTATCTAGGTCACAAATGAAATTCTTCAAATATGCAAACAAGCATTTTCTTAGCATTTTTGATTCTTTTTAAACATTCACTTTAAAGTGCTACTTCCTAAAGTGTAACATTTTGATTGGGTAGTACCCAACCATCAGGGCATGATGAAGTACTTTCAGTCATTATGCAAGTCACTTGGACTTACCCTTAACTTAACCTGTCAAAAACTAAATTCCTGCTCTCTTAGATGGGCTGCTACATTTTTAAAATAGACTAATTATAGAAACAAACTAAAGCAAACTTCAAAAGAGAAGTGAGCCCCTTCAGATACTTGTTCTAGGTTTTCGTTCCCTGCAACAATGACCATCAAAGACTCATAAATCACTGGAAAATTAAATATGACACTTTTCCTGGCTTTCTCTGCACTGTTTCCTACACTTGGCAACAGGAGCTTTCATAGCAGGCTGTTGAAAACAGAGCTGAAATGATTACCAAAATTAGGTCTTAGGATAGACATTACATCAAGAAATTATGGGCTGCCTCTTGTTCATAAAGAGAGGGGCCTCATTTCCTTCTGACAATCTCTTTTTCAAAATTCATATTTTTTAATGGTGATGTTTTCTCCTAGCCAAGCAAGGCATGCCCTGGGCCTCCTTAAACAACACAGAGGAATTGTGAATCATCTCCATGGTCCACTGACCCATCATACTCTCACCACTGAGCATTCTGAAGGAAAACATGGTCAAAAAACTACATGGACCCAAGAAAAATTCCTTCTTAAAGGTTGATTTTTAATTGTATGCATATGTGTGTGTCTATGTGTAGGTATGTGTACATAAGGGTCAGGGTCTCTGGAGGTCAGAGGCCTTGGATACCCTTGGAGTTGAAAGTTTTGTGACAATTCACTGCCTGAAGTTGCAGACAGTGTGAATTACTTGATATAGGTACTAGGAACTGAACTTGGGTCCTCTGAAAAACCAGTAAGCATGCTCTTTTTAAATTAAGAGATTTCTATTCATTTTACATACCAATCACAGATTTCATTGTCCTCCCTCCTCTGGTCCCCTAGCCTTCCTCCCCCACCCCACCCCTTATTCCTACCTAAACCAAGGCAAGGTCTCTCATGGGGAGTCAGAAGATCCTGTTTTCTTTGCCTGGAAGCCTCTTAATCCTCACCCAAATGGATCTCAGCTGAACTGGTGCTAAAAGCCTAAAAGCTTAAAGGGCTCTAGTTCCTGGTTTTTATGCCTTATATATATTTCTGCTTCCTGCCATTACTTCCTTGTAGTAAAGGTATCTGCCACCATGCCTGGCTAAGTTTCCAGTGTGGCCTTGAAATCACAGACTCCTGATGGAACTCTGCCTCCATAATGCTAGGATTAAAGGTGTATGTGCCACCACTTTCTGATCTCTATGTCTATCTAGTGACTGTTCTGTTCTCTGACCCCAGGTAAGTTCATTAGGATACAGAACATATTGGGGGATACAATATCACCACACTGCTCATCAATGAAGGAAGTCAGAACAGGAACTCAACTCAAACAGGGCAGGAGCTGATCCCTAGGACACAGAGTGGTGGTTCACAACCTATGCATCATGAACCCTCTGGAGTGCTGCTGAGTTCCCCTTTCATAGGGTCAGATGTCAGATATCATGCATGTTGTATATTTGCATTTCAATTCATATCAGTATCAAAATTAAAGTTATGAGTAGTGACAGAAGTAATTTTCTGGTTGGGGTCACCACAACTTGACCAACTGTATTACTGGGTCCCAGTATTAGAAAAGTTGAAAACCATTTCCATGGAGGATTGCTGCTGACTGGTTTGGTATCCATGTCTTGCTCAACATGCTTTCTTATAGAATCCAGTACCTCCATCCCTGGATGGTACCACTCACAAGGAGTTTGTTGACTCTCTTTTGACTGGTAATCTTTGGTATGCTGTCTGGATCTCAAAAAATAATAATCTCAAGTGAGTTACCCAAGACAGAAATAGAAAGATGGTATACGTACTCACTTATAAGTGGATATTAGCTGTAAAGTAAATGATAACCATGCTATAATCTACAGACCCAAACATGCTAAATAACAAGGCAGGTTCAAGGATGCAGGGGTACATGAATCTCCCTGGGAAGGAGAATTAGAATAGAAATGATGGATAGAGGAGGTGGTGGTAGGGGCAGGTAGAGGAAAATTAGGTGGGTAAAGAGGGATGGAGAGAGTACTGGGAGAGACAACTAGAATTTGGAGGAGGCATATCATGGACATGCAAAAACCTAGTACAATCGAAATCCTCATATATCTTTGAAGGTGACCCTAGCTAAGACTCCTAGCAATGGGGATATGGACTTTGAACTGGCTATCTCCTGGAACCGAACAAGATGTCCAGTGAAGGTAATGGGACAGCAATCTAGCCACATAACCTTCAACCTACAATTGGTCCTACCTCTAATATGTGCTGTGGTAAAGGTTTGGCTGAAATTGTGAGAGTGTCCAAATAATTACTTGTCCAGCTTGAGTCCCATGACAGGAGAGGGAAATCTTCCCTCACAGTACCTGGAGAGCCAGGACCCAAAAATCAAAAGTCAAGGAAGGATAGAACTAAATATGTCTCACAAAAAAAAAATCAATGAAATGATTCTTAATTATATTCTGCTATACTCATAGATTGGTGCTTAGCCAAATTTTCATCAGAGAGCTTTCAACCAGCCATTGATGCAAAAATATGCAGAGACCCTCAGCCGAATATTAGGCAGGGCTTAGAGAATCCTGTAAAAGGGGGGAGGAAGGATTGTAAGAGCAAGAGAGGTTAAGAAGAAACCCTACAGAATCAAGTAACCTGGGCTCACAGAGGCTCACAGAAATTGATCTGACAATGAGGGAGCCATCATGGAACTGACCAAGGCCCTCTGCATATATGTGACATTTGTGTAGCTTTGTCTTGTCAGACTTCTAGCACAGATCAGGTGCTGTCTTTGACTCTTCTGCTGGCTTTTGGGAACATAGATCTCATATTGTGTAACCCCATCCAGCCTTCAACTTGATACACCATGTTTGGTTGATATCGTTCACTGAACAGCAATTGAGGAGTAGATGGGGGTGGATGGAGGGGAGCTAGGTATGGGACTGGGAGTAGAGGGTAGAGCAGAAACTGCAGTCAGGTTGTAAAAATAAATTAATTAAAATTAAAAATGAAAAAGAGTTGCCATTGTTGTGGTGTCTCTTCACCTCAAACCTCATTAAACACTGGGTAACAAGCATGAGCCAAACACAGTACATTAAAAAAGAGTTCTGTGTTACATGAATAAGCACCATGTTTTTTATGCTACTCATGCCAGACTCACACAATTCATTCACCATGTGTAGTGATAAACTGATCTCAGTCTCACATAGTTCATGCACCATGAGTTCTGCAATTTAGGAGTATTGTCCCACAGCATATGGACCATAACTGTTGGGTTACTTCCCCAGGACCACCACTGCTGTGGATATCACTCTGTGTAAATAAAATGATGATTGGCCAGTAGCCAGGAAGAAAGTATAGGTGGGACAAGCAGAGAAGAGAATGCTGGGAGCAGAAGGCTGAAGCGGGGAGAGCTGCCAGCCGCCACCATGAAAAGAAAGATGTAAGGTCCCGGTAAGCTATGAGCCAAGTGGCAAAGTATAGATTAATAAAAATGGGTTAATTTAAGACAGAAAAAGTAGGTAACAATAAGCCTACCATGGCCATACAGTTTATAAATAATATAAGCGTCTGTGTGATTATTTTATAAGTGGGTTGTGGAACCGCAGGGACTTTGTGGCACCTGTAGAGAAGCTCTCCAACTAACTGCATGTGGTGCCCAATGTGGGGCATGAACCCACAACCATGAGATTAAGAGTTTCATGCTCTACCAACACCCCTTCTCCCTAAGGTTTTATATTTCTCAGGGTTATGGATGATGTTTCTAGGGTTGGGGGTGGAAGAAACTATTAAACTCAGTACTCTCCTTAAGGAAAGAAAATATGTCTGAAAAAAAGGGAAAAGAAGAAATGGAATGGATAGGTATAAGATATTACGGTAGACTATCATATACATTAGTAAACAAATTTAGTAAAATAGCAGCCTTAGACAATTTTCACTGTTATGAATTCTTATATGTTGATACAAATATAAACTTTTTATATTCCTGTTTAAGATAATTTGTATATTTTTTACAAATACAGAACTATGTTTGTTATAATGTACACATATTTTTACTCTTATTTGAAATATTTGTATATTGATACAAATGTAAATTTATATCTGTCATACTGTATGTATGTTCTATTTCTGTTTAAGATATTCTGTATACTGATACATATTTAGGATTATTATCATATTGTATATTGCACTATACATTCCTACCTCTGTTAAAGATATTTTGTGTACTGTCACAATTTTAAAGTCATTGTCCTTTTATTGTACATTTGCTTAAAGACTATTTGCCTTGTTTACATGAAGCCTTAGTACCTTAGGTTGTTTAGGTAGATAAGACTTATGGATTTATTGTCATCTATGCTTATCATCTCTATAATTATGTTAGTTAGGTTATCCAGATATATAAATACATAGGTCAGATAGACAGGTAATCTTGAAACACTTCATGGACCTAGAGAATATGGCATTTAAAAAACTTAGAATTCTGTTGATGTAAGAGACAATTGCTCCTGGCAGCACCAATTTGATCCCGAGAGAATGTTGGGCTTCTAAGACATTTCCATTTGGAAGTTTGTCTTTGTGGCACAGAATGGCCTCCTGGGCAAAGAACTGCCCTTGCCTCAACTGCTGACAGTACGAGTGCTGTATTTTTTCTGGACAAGCGGGACACAAGGAAAGCGACCACTGTACTTTACCAAGACAAGGTAAGATGGTCTTTCCAAATTCCTGCTTCTAAAAATGGTCTGTCAGATACTCTAGGCCTGTTGCCAATTTGAATGCACCACCGATGCTGAGAAACATTATGTGACTGTCCAGGCTGCCAGCTATCTCTATCTACTCTTGCAAGACTCCCAAAAGTTGTTTGCATCCTTCTCCCATTTCTCAGGTATTATATTCCTTCTCAGGTCTTTGATGAGGTTGAGGACTAGCAGTTATAGTTACAACATATATATAATCTTAGATAGAATATGTTAAGTATTAGACTCAAGTTCTTTAGGATAGGACACCCTTTGGAATGATCTTTGTAACATGCCACCTACTCACGCTCTAGATTTCCCCAGATTTTAGTGTACGTTTCTTGATTGATAGTGTTTACATTGATTGTAGTTCCATCTTATATAGGTCATTACCCCTCATTACTCCTGGACAATATTTGATAACCATTTTTTTGTACATAGTTTTGTATTAGGTTAGAACCTTTTTATTTAGACAAAAGGGGGAGATGAAATGGGTAGCCATTCCAGCATTGGCCTGGAAGTTCCAACCCCCATTTAGGCTTCAGTAATGGTCACACTTACAAAGCAGGGCCAAGAGAGGATGCTGAAGACCCAGGATCCAAAGGAGAAAGATCTCTTGGTGCCCAGACCCTGGATGCTGGAGGTAGACTGAGCAGAGTTCTCCAGAGAACACCACCGGAGTGCATCATAACTTTGCCAGATGCTACAATCTTCCTATCACTTCATTTGTAAGTTACGTCACAAAATAAACCTCCCTTTTAACTACATGGAGTCTCGTTAATAATTTCACCAATACTACCACCATACGTACACCATGAATGCTGGGTTATCATCTTGAGCCTCGCACAACTTGAGTACTGGGTTATTAGCATGAGCTTCCCACATTTTCTGAACAATGACTGCTTGATTGTCACACAGTACATTCATGATGATGTTTGGGATAAAGGCATGAGTCTTCTGGCACAGCCATAGCTGATGGAAACAGCAAACATCAAAAAAACTAGCACAGTTGTTTGACAAAGATCCATCAAAGTAGAGTCAGATAATTGCCACCATGACAATTTTGATTTTGATCTCCACATGTTACATACCTGGGGGACTTTTAATATTTTCACAATTTGGGCATATTGGATTGATGGAGACTTTCTAAAGAATCATTTATGCCTTTTCCCAGGAGTGCTATTTCTATGCTTCACCAGGAAAGTCTTGAGCATACCACTCCTCCCACTTTTAGAAAGATATCCTTATCTACTTGAAGGTCTTCCTTACAACTTGGAGGTTATGACACACATTAAGAAGCCAGAGATCTCTTTGTGATGCTCTGAGATATTCTTGAAACATCTTCTCCTATGCTTACTCAGAAACAAGATAACCAACACAAAGTAAACTTTAAAAGATCAACATGGCTAAGAAGGCTAGAGGATTTGGCTGCAGATCAGATTGCAAATATCTTTCTACTATACACTCATGTGTCCATGTGGCATATACAGCAACAAAGTCAGACTATCAAAAGTTACCTCTGCCCTACACAGAGACCTATATTGATTTGCAAAGAACGGTGTGGAAAGATGATAAAGGAAAGTGTCAGGACCACTCTTTGATAGAGAATTTAGCTCATCCAAAGCCACTGTGTTATCTTATGACCAAGGAACAAAGGAAGGCCAGGATTAGATATATATATAATGTCTATGACTATATAAGGCATAAAATATTGTACTATGCCATATTTTGAAAAATAATTCCAGCAGCTTTGGTCTTAGAATGCTTCTTGGACACTCTGATCATTAAGAGTTAGTAATACACTGGTTAGGACATGGTAATCTTCCAAGTGTGGCTTGGAGATTTTCTCTCTGTCTAGCATCCTTGAAGCCACAAGAAGTACCAGCCTTAGAACAGGCTGTCACATGCCTTTGGATTCTTAAAAAATGGGTTTTGGGGATTGATGATTATAAATTACTATGAAAGATAATCAATTATAAAAGTTAATGAAGACTAGACTTGAGAGAAAATAATAGTAGAAGATAACTCTCTTTTTTCATGGTTTATCAATGATGACTAAATCTATGACCCTAGAAGTACAAGAGAAAAAGTTAAACATCTGATATGATCTATGTTTTAGAACAACATGAATCTAACCCTGCTTTCTGAATTCTGTATAAATAAAGAAGCATTGTGACTGCTAGCTAGTCAGGCTGCAAGATTCTCTCTACCATTATGCCTCACTCATCCTTCCTTTGCCAACTCCTTACCTCCTCTCTGGGACATGGTCACCACCAGGACTGGACCCAGGCAGCCTAGAACAATAAATGATACATGGTTGCTGCATTATATCCATGAGCAAAGCATAGAACATGCACCATGAATGCTGACTTACAGCCATGAACCCATTGAATACATACAGTATGCATGCTGACTTACTAGTTTGAGTTCTGAACAGGTCACTTACAATGAATTCTACGTTATTATCATGAGATGCCCACAGTACAGTGCAGCATTAGTTCTTGATTAGTGTGTTGAGTCCCACACAACACATTCACAATGGGTGCTGGGTCACAGACATAAACCTACCACCGTAGAAAAACATGAATCCTGAGAACCAGCTGTAAGCCTCCACAGTACATGCACCATGGGGGACAGATTGAAGCCATGGGACCCCACAGTACTTGCAACATGAATTCTGGGTAGTAGGCATAACCCTCCTAGAAAAAAAGGGGCATGTTTTCTGTGATACTTCTGTCAGCCTCATATAGTACATGCATTATGAATGTTTGGATACAGGCATGAGCCTCTGACAGTACATGGACCATAGGTGCTGACATACTGGCATCAGTCTCCCACAGTACAGGAGCCATGACTGCTGCATTAAGGTTGGATTATCCCACAGTATATGATCCATAAGTTTTGGGTGACAGACATGGGACAGCATGGTGCACGCAAGAAAAATGCTGGGTTATAGGCCTAACTATTCTACACACATGCACCATGAGTGTTGGGTTACTGGTGAAACTGGCCCATATTTCATAAACCAGGTATGCTTGAATAGAAAGGTACATTCACAATGATTGTCAAGTTATTAGCCTGAGCACCTAACAGTACAAAAATCATGTTTTCTGGTTAGTAGGCATTACCCTGTCAAAGTTCATGCACTATGGATGGTGGTACATGTATCAGCTACCAATAGTTCTTGCATCATGCATAAGTGCTGCATTATATCCATGACTGAGCCACAGTATACTCTCCATAAATCCTGGCTTATACTCATCAACCCAACACAGCACATACATCTCCAGTGCTGACTTAGTGGTTTGAGTCTCACACTAGGAATTGTATGGTATTGGACTGAGTGCCTGCCCTGTGAGCTCTGGATTACCGAGTTCAGTCTGACACAGTACTTCCACAAAGATAATTGGGGAAATTATCTTGAATAATCATTAATTCAGAAAGATTCAGGCATAACCATTCCATGAGCAGGTGATGCTAGGCTACATGAAAAAAGCTACGTAACTATATATGAGCCTGTGAGTGAGGAAGACAATACATAGATTGTTTTCTGCTTTATATTTCTGCTTAACTCCCTGGCCTTATCTCCTTCAATGATGGACTGCAACATGAAGTAATATGTAGTGGTATTTAAGTCTTTTCCAATAGCAGTCTCTAAAGTCTCCAGAAGAAAGATGGGACCCCACAACAATGAGTATACCCAGTGCAGAATGACACCATGGTATTCATAAACATTACTCAGTGATCAATCCAGGACTGAAAACTCTCCAAAACAGTCCCATAATAAGATAGTTCATCAAACTACACTTCTAACCAGAATCTCAGACAACCTTATCCATTACTCTGAGACTAGCAGCAGAATCTACAGTTAGTCCAACTGAGACCTAACAGTCTGAGCTTTCTTACAGGACCCCACAGAGATACCATCACCCCCTGAACAGCAGGAAGCAATTCCAAGAAAGTAATGCCCCTTTTTCCTAAAGGTTTCATGCTTCTCAGGGTTATGGATAATGATTATAGGGTTGGGAGTAGAAGAAAATATTGGACTTGGGACTCTCCTTAAGAAAAGAAAAAGAAGAATAGATAGGTATAGGATATTAAGGTAGATTACTGTATATACTAGTACAATAATTTAGTAATTATCAGCCTCAGATAAATTGCACTGTTATGGATTCTTGTATATTGAAACAAATGCAGAACTATAATTGTTGTAATATACAGGTATTTCTACTCTTATTTGAAATGTGCGTATATTGATACAAATGTAAAATTATATTTGTCCTACTGTCTGCATGTTCTGCCTCTGTTTTGGATATTTTGTATATTCATACATATTTAGGATTATTGTCATATCTCACTATACATTCCTACCTCTGCTTTAGCTATTTTGTGTATTGCCACAATTTTGAGGTCATTGTCCTTCTACTGTACTTTTGCTTACAGACTGTTTACCTGTTTACATGAAGCCTTAGTCCTTAGGTTATTTGTGTAGAAAAGACTTACAGATTTATAGTCACCTATGCTTGACTTCTCTATAGTTATGTTAGTTAGGGTGTCCAGATTTACAGATATATAGGTCAGATGGACAGATGATCTTGAAACACTTCATAGACCTAGAAAATATGGCATTTAAATAACCTAGTATTGGTATGAGACATGATTACATCTTAGAGCACCAATTTGAACCCAAGAGACTGTTGAGCTTCTAAGACATTTCCATTTGGATGTTGGTCATCTACTTGGCACAAAATGGCCTGCTGGGCAAAGAACTGCTCTTGTGTGGACTGCTGATAGTAGGAATACCGTCCCTTCAGAATGAGTGGGACACAAGGATAAGCAACTACTGAACTCTGCCAAGACAGGATAAGATAATCTTTCAAAATACCTGCTTCTGAAAATGATTTCTCAGATACTCTAGGCCTGTAGCCAATTTGAATGTAACAATGATGCTGAGAAGCCTTAGTTGACTCTCCAGGCTGCCAGCTGTCTCTGTCTACTCTCTCAAGATTCCTAAAAGTTGCTTTAGTCCATCTCCTATTTTCTCTGATATTATTATGTTCCTTCTAAGGTCTTTGGTGGAATTGAAAACTAGATAGTTACAGTTACAATTTTCTCATATCTTAGCTAGAACCTTTTAGTACTAGACTCAGAATTTTCAAAAGAGGACAGCTAGTGTAATCTCAATAATTTGCCATTTACCTACATTCTGGATATTTCTGGACATTTAGTATGTCTTTCTTGTTTGATTTTATTCTTGTTGATTGTAGTTTCAATTTTTGTTTGTGTTATTACCCTTTGATTTTCCTGGACAATACTTGATAATCATTCTTAATGAATATAGTTTGCATTAAAATGAGACCTTCTTATTTAGACAAAAGGGGGAAATCTAGTGGTAATTGCTCCACTCATGGCCTTGGGCTAAATGACCCAAAGGAGGTGGTGCTTCCTGCCCTTGTACATGACCTCTTATAAAGGATTGGAAAAGGGTCACTTGCCTTTCTTCCTGCTCCTGCCTGCAAGGTGGTTTCCATCCCAGTCAGATCAGAGGATGACTTCTTTTGTCTACTCCGTTTTGTAATCATGAGTGTATTTCCTCAATTCATATCTTAATAAATTCTTTTACCCAATTAATAGACTCACATAGATTGGTTTTAATAGTAATAAGCTGAAATAATGCTTTCTTCTGCAGGGTGCTTTTGTCATGGAGTTTTATATGGCAACTGGATAAAACTAGAGTACACACGTACATGCTAACTGATACATAGATGCTGAATTTCAGGATAGAGGTTCTCAGGATGTTTCCCAGTTGGTAGATAGAATGTTTGCATAGCATGAACAAAGATTACACTTTTATCTCCAGTATCTCATAAGTCAGGACAGGTGGTTCACACCTCTAATCTTAGTAGTAGCTAAATGAAAAAAGCAGGATCAAAATTGAAGGTTATCATTGGTTATTGTGAGTTTAAAGCAAGCAAGGAATTAAATAAACAGATAAGGGAACAGAGATTCACTGGAGATTCTAACTGATCTACTTCCTTTAAGCACAGAGGCAGAATAAGGGAAGGATAATGCTGTCTTCTTTCAAAGGATTGTAATTTAGTCACTTCTCTCACCTGAGTAAAATGACCAGCAGGTCTTACCTTCATCTCAAATCTCCTCAGCAGAAGCATTTCTGTTACAATATGAGGTAACATGAGTTCTCTAGAATGCCAGCAACCATGTCTAATTCATCTTGAGCTTTCTTTAATGCCAGGTAAGCTTACTCCCCTTGGGGTACATGTAGGAAGCAGATGAAGTTCTGGTTGAATGTGTATAGGTGACACGGGCATGGTCATACCAAGGATTCCAATGTCTCATACCCATGGGAATGGCAAAGCCTTCCCTGTTCAGTCTTGAAGAAAAACAAAAGCCCTCCTGAAGACCACATATCAATGTTGACATGTAAAACATACAATCACAACTTCCTTCTCCAGGCCAACTACAAACTGACCCAGCTTCCCCAAAAAAAACACTACCACACAACACCCAAGAGATTAACACTGTGCTGGAGAGTTTTATGTCAACTTGTCACAAGCTGAACTCATTTTAGAGGAGGGAATCTCTAATTAAAAAAAAAAAGTCTCCATAATTTCTAGCTGTAGGCGAGCCTGTAGGACATTTTCTTAAATAATGATTGATGGGAGAGGGGCCGCAGGGACCAGTCCATTGTGTTTGGTGCTATCCCTGAGCAGGTGGTCCTAGTTCCTGTCAAAAGACCGGCTGTGTGATCCATAATGTGCTATCCATTAAGCAACCCTCCACAGCCTTCCATCAGCTTTTGGCTACTGTTTCCTGCCCTCGCTGTCCCTGATGAACTGTTCTATGAAACTCTGAGCAAAATAAACCCTTTACTCCTCAGGTTGCTTTTTGTCATGGTGTTTTATCACAATAGCAACCCTAAGAAACCTGTCTTCTCCATTTAGCTGTATAAAATACCCCAGCTCCTCAGTTCAGATTCAGATGTATTAAAACACACCTACACACACACACACACACACACACACACACACACACACACACACACACAAATGCTGAGTTTCCTTAGTTTCCAAGCTACAGCTGGTATGCCTCCATAAGAGGCCATGGACCTACTCAATTCAAACTTTCCTGTACGTGCATCTTTCATTTCTTCATTCCCTGCTACTCAACTAAGGTTAATATGTAAGCAAAATTAACAATAAACCTTTATTCATGACTCCATGCTCATCCATTAGGTTCAAGCAATACTTCAAAAATCAAGACCATTTTTGTAGGCTCTCAAGGACTTTCTTAGAGAAAAAGGAGGAAATGAGAATTCCTACTACAGTTCACAGGCAGGATGTTTATTAGCTCCAGGGAAGTATCTTGGGGAGGTGCATGGGAGAAGATCACAGCACATGGATCCCAGTCCAGACAGCAGATGAACTGGTGCTGAAATGAGCTTCACATTGTTTACCAGGTGGCCACACCTTCTACTTGGGTTGACATCAGGATAAAACTTCATGACCTTGGACTAGGTTGCTACCTGCAGCTGAGGCAAATCCTGAAAGTAGTTTGGAAAGCAAGTATGTCCACTAAGATTCCTCTTAAGAAGGAGGAGCAGAAACCAGTAAGAGAAAGCAACTGTAAGCCAGACCCTAGCACAGGATTCTAAGCTGGCCCTGTCATTTATCCCCTTGTTCAAGACTGCATCCTCTGCAGAAAACCATAGCATATTGGTACTTGTCTATTTGCCCAGGTATATAGCCATTTAAAAATTGTCTGCAGCTTGGATGGCATGAAAGGCAGCTGACAGGAAGAGCAATTCTCCTAATATTTTCAGGGTATATCAGCATGTTACAGCAAAATAAACTTTATCCTATACTCACTTGTAACCAAGTGAGCATGCTCATATTAGAGGTAAAGTTTGCAACTCTACTGACATCTAGGAACTCCAATGCTGGCAATACAAAAATAGTTCTAAAAACCATTTTCATAGTCACTCAAAAACAAGAATTCTCACCTGCAAAAGTGCATGAGAGGTTCCTTTATTTCTTAATTGTATTATCCTGGCTTATAGTATGTCTCCAAATCTGTGTTTGTATTTCTATATGAATCATCCATAATGAATGTGCTAATTATGTTGATTAATAGTTTTCCTACTGCTCTTTGGATCAATTTTCAGATGAATCTACACTGCTAACACTAGTTTTGACAAATGCAATGCTTTTGGGGGTTTTCTAGAGTGGACTTTATAAGGTGCACTAATTAATGTCTTATAAAGAGGAACTAATTTAACAAAACTGTGAACAAAGTGTTTTCTCCTTAATATCCATTTTGTGGTAGACAAAAGTATTGAAGAAAATTTGTGGGTTCATTAAATGTTTTATATGACTTTCCAAAAGAGATAAAGCATGCATATATATATTTACTCACAAAAAGAAGAACTGTAAAGGAACAAAGTATGGATGTTACTGAAGTTCATCTTGTTGAATGAATGAGTTTTATTCAGGTTACTTACAGGAATGTGTGAAAGGAGTTGTTACAATAGTAAAGGGGCTCAGACAATTGTTACCATGAAACTCCAACCCACCTTGGGATACAACTTATGAACAGTGGACACCCTGAGCCCACTGCACATGTGTAGGCCTGTCTACATGTTGGAGGGTATCAATTCTTGGTATCTCAATTCATCAGAGCTTCTTCTAAGCAGCATTACTGGTCTGAGTTTCTTAAGGAGACTTAAGCATAAGAAATTCTACCACTTATGCAGACTTCCTGATGATATATGAAGGTGTTATTTTTTTGTGTTATTACCTTCCCTTCATGATGATATAATATTTTCTAGTGTCTTTTAAGGACAGAGCTTGGAAAAAATATAAACAAAGTCATTTACAAAAGAAACTTTTCTCCCCAGGATGAATTTTCTGATGGATCCTTAGCTGTGTCTGATAACTAAAGCATTAGTGGCATTAGCTACAAGGTTCTCTCCTATATGAACTCTCTGATGTTTTTTAAGAGTTGAGGCACATAGGAATGATTTCACACATTCATTACATTTGTAAGGTTTCTCTCGTATATGAAGTTGCTGATGTATTCTAAGCTCTGAAGTACTTGAAAAGGAGTTCCTACATTCCCAACATTTGTAAGGTTTTTCTCCTCCATGAATTCTCTCATGACTTCTAAGACTTGATCTACATTTAAAGAATTTCTCACATTCACTACATTTGTAAGATTTCTTTCCTGAATGGCTTTTCTTATGTGACTGAAGATTTGAGCTACATGCAAAGGACTTTACACATTCATTACATTTGTAAGGTTTTTCTTCTGTATGAAGTATCTGATGTCTTTTAAGATGTGAGATATATGCAAAGGATTTCTCACATTCCCTACATTTGTAAGGTTTCTCTCCTGTATGAATTCTCTGATGTTTTATAAGAGTTGAGCCAGATCCAAAGGATTTCTCACATTCCCTACATCTGTAAGGTTTCTCTCCTGTATGAGTTCTCTGATGATTTTGAAAATTTGAACTAGTTGTAAATGACTTGTCACATTCACCACATTTGTAAGGTTTCTCTCCTGTATGAGTTCTCTGATGATTTTGAAAATTTGAACTAGTTGTAAATGACTTGTCACATTCACCACATTTGTAAGGTTTCTCTCCTGTATGAATTCTCTGATGAGTTTTAAGACTTGAATTATATGTAAATGACTTCTCACATTCACAACATTTGTAAGGTTTCCCTCCTTCATGAATCTTCTGATGATTTTTAAGAGTTGAATTATTTGTAAATGACTTCTCACATTTACTACATTTGTGAGGTTTCTGTCCTGTATGAGATTTCTGATGTGTTCCAAGATTCGAGCTACATCCAAAGGATTTTTCACATCCACCATATTTGTAAGGTTTCTCTCCTGTATGAATTCTCTGATGGTTTCCTGTAGTATCACTGGTGTTATAAGGTATACACCGAGAGGATTCATAAAGCATATTCCCAAGGTCATTATTTTTATAAGACTTCTTTTGGATATTCACATGCTGATAGACAGTACTATTTGAGCCTTGATCTATCATGTTCTCATATTTACCACATATGTGATGTTTCTCTGGAAAGTGAGAACAAATAGGGTTAATAGGAACTGATGAATGAGTAAGACATTCAGTACTTGAAGTTCCCTCAAGTTAACTAGCATTTACTAGAAGCAGAACTCTCAGCACAGGACTTCTGTGCTTTACTAGCATTAACTGAACAGTAATAAAAACCACTCGAGTCTATATTAAACACAAGGATCACTGAAGGGGCTTCTATCCTTACCTCACATGGATATTTTGAAGAGGTAGGAAAAATGGGTGATTGATAAAGCATCACATGTGAATTATTTCTATACAGAGTCATACTGTGCATCCTTGGCTGACTAGGAACTCACTATGTATCCCAAGCTATCCTGAAACTCACTAGTTCCTCTTGGTTCAGCCTCCCTAGTGCTAGGGTTGAAATAATGTTCCCCAGGACTAAAGATATAGACCAAATTTCAAAAATTAATCAATAAAACAAACAAAACAACAACATAGCTACCACATTATTTTCTCTATTTTAAACCTACTTCTTGTTTTAAAATCAAAAGAGGTAAACAGTTTGATTCAATAGTGAAACAAAAATATTCCAATCATTAACATTACTTTACTGCATTTCCATTCTATGAATATTCAATATTCTTTAAAATGTGTTTTCAGTTAAAAACTAGTTAAGAGGGCTTGACAGATCACAGTATATAGCATTTGTTGCTTTTGCTGAGAATGCAGAAAAATGTAAAAGAAGCACCATGTAAAGTTACGTTTTTTTTTACCAGAATTTTCCTCATTTCTGGGAGCCATTGAATGTTCATGGAGTTTACTTAAAAATAATCACAAATAATAGGTAAATTCAAACAATGAGTCAGGAATTCTATAAGAACATTCTTACCTACAAAAATGAGATTTCTGTAATTCTCCAACATCACATCAATATATAAAGTACTCCAAGCAGAATCCAGACATTCCCACTCCTCCTGGGAAAAGTCTACGTCCAAATCCCTGAATGTCAACAGACCCTGTAATAGAAAATTACCCATTTACCATGTGCTTTGGGCAAAATGCTTTCCTGTGGGAAAGAAACACAAGGAATGATGGACACTTTTGTGTTGCAGATGAGGCATGACAATTATTCAAAGACTAAAGCTTTTTAGAGGTTGGACAGAAATGGGTTAGTAATTTTAAGCATTAGCATCTCTTTCAGAGGACTCACATTCAATTCCTAGTACACAACTATACTTCCATGGGATCCAATGCTGACCTCTGATCTCTGAAAGCCGGATATAGATGGCAGCCATGGATATATTTTATAGCAAAAATGAAAGTTAATTTTGAAGAAAGATACTTTCTAGAATATTCATACTGTTTTTTAAAATCTCTGTAAACATAGGATGACATAAAGATTTGGCAAACATTTAGGGAATATGAATTAACTATTTGAGGTATAGATGTGCAGGGCATTTTGATATCAAACATTATCATTGCGTTTATTCTCACATGTAAAAGTTATGATAAGCAAAACTGCTTCCAAATGTTTCTCCTAGAGTCCTGCTTTCATATGGGCACTGGCTCAATGTGAATCTTGGCTTCACATGATGCTATAATAAAATGCTAAAATGGGATACTGCAGCCCAGGTTCAATGCTGCACCCTTTATAGAACAATGTGGAAGGCAGAATTCAGGGATGAATTCAAAGTCAATGAGATCTGTCTTTTTACTGATAAGGAAGATCACTAAGAATGCATATATCCTGTAGATGTAACCGTCTTGTTAAATAAGAAACACAGAACCAATTGCAGAGTTAAAAACCATGAGGTCAGAGCAAGAGCGGAAAACCTTACCCTTCACTGCTTCTTCTGTCCTTCCTCTCCACCAGAGACCTACTTCTGTGTGACCTATCTTTTTTTATCAACTTTCTGTTCTGTTTTCTCATTGGTTGTAAACCCAGCCACATGACCTCCTCATCACTGCCTGTTTGTACAGACCTCCAGGTCTTCTATGGTTGGTATTGAGATTAAAGGCATGTGTCTGCTATGCGGGCTGTGTCCTTAAACACACAGAGATCTATCTAGCTCTGCCTTCCAAGTGCTGGGATTAAAGGCGTGCACCACTACTGCTCAGCTTCTGCTCTGGCTTGCTCTTACCTCAAGGTAACTTTATTAACATGCAAATAAAATCACATTTCAATACAAATAAAATATCATTATAATATCACATGTTCTAAAAGACACAAAAAAGTCAAATCATCTGTGATATTATGATGCTACTTTGACTACCATGAAATAAATAGAAAAATGAGCAATAGATACTATTATTCCACAAGCCAATACAGATGAATAACAACTTCAGGAATTCTATATATGGATTTACTACAGAATAGTTAGAGAAATATGTTATGAAAATCATGTGTGCCTTCATAGTTTTCTTAGTTGATTTTTCCCTAAGAAGTTCTAACAGTGTGGACTGATCACTCTCTGGACATACACATTCCAGGTATTTGGAGAACAGCCTCAGGAAAGGCTTTCTCTGGAATCAGATATCTACTTTGGCCACTTTTAAGGACTAGCAGTAATAACAGTCCACATGCAAGTCTCCTGATTTAAGATAAATTCCACAAGGAGACACAGCCTAGGTCAGGTGGAAGTGAAGTAATAACTTTACACAATTTAGCTTGGACCCTCCTTTCTTACAGCCTTACTAACTTTATAGATCTTTAACTCCTTACCTAATCACTTCTAGGAATATTTAGATAACTTTCTGTGCTGACAGCTATGCTCAGCCACCAGTTCAAGCCTTCCTATAATTATCATCATTGGCAGCATCCAGTCAGGTCCATCCCCAGATGGTGGAGAGTATCTTATCAGAGATACCTCTGTACTCTCTAAGAACAGACTTAAGCATCCAGATGACTCATATGAGAAGGCCTGGTGGATGTGCCAATTATGTTTAACTTCCTCCTTTCCCAAATCTTACCTCTAATTCCAGATCTCCCTTTAGCTATCAACAGAGGCATCTAGCTATACACAGGTTGCCTAGCAACTGAGCATACTTTCCCCCACCCTGCAGAAAAATGGCAGATAACTTGGACAGATAGGAGCCACAGGAAAAAAAGAAGACAGTTTTATTTTCTCCCATTGACCTAGCAGCTTATAAATTCTTAACATTTTCTACTAATCATGTTTAAGATTATAGTTGAGCACATAATATACTTCTTCTTAGATATTAACTGAATTTAGCCTTTAGTTAATTCATTTCCCCATTAATCACTTCCCTTTGGGGTTGCAAATGATAATTAACAGTATTGTCTCTCTATGAGATTCTTATCAGCCCTCTGTTTGACTCTGGAAGCCTGACTTTTTATACTGTGAAGGGAATACTGTTTGTAAGTGTATATATATCTCAGGACTTCCACGGCACGAGGGATGGAGAAGAGAAAAGAGAATGGAAGAACTAGATGGGTAAGAACTTGAGAGGAATAAATTGAGATAGGGGAAGAACTAGATTGAAGGGCTAGAAGAGAATCCTAGAGGAATGAGATGGAAGATGAGGAAGAGCCAGATGGGGAAGTACTAGCTGGGTAAGAACAAGCTGAAAAGGCCCTAGGTGAGGCAGAATTAAGATGAGGGAATTAAGATAGAACTTAGAAGGAGCAATAAATAAGTATAGAGAGAAATCAGGCAAGAAAGGAGCTAGGCACGAGAACAGAACTGAAGCTGTGTAGATAGGATGTTATGCCAGAGGAATTAAAGCAAATGGACTATAGAGCTCAGTGTGCTGAGATTTCCCCCAAAATAGTCCTTGCTATTAATAGTTCTCTCTCCTGAGCCCCTGGGATGTATAATATTAAGGCTGTTCCCTCTAATGTTATACAAGAGATAAAGTCAGAAACTGACACCTGCACCTATAATCACCACAAACCCAGATGCCTAGATGGCAGCCAAGAGCACAATCAACAACAGCCAAGGCAAGATCACCACCAGAGCCCAGCTATCTTAGTACAAGTCCTGAGTATCCCACACAACTGAAGCACAAAAAATACAGACATTAAAATTAGGTTTATGATGATAATAGAGGTCCTTAAAGAGGATATAAATAAATCCCTTAAAGAAATCAAGAAAAACAAAACCATGGAGAAAATTAATAAATCCCTTAAGGAAAGACAAGAATAGAACAAGTGAAGGAAATGAATAAAACTTTTCAAACCTAAAAATGGAAATAGAAACAATAAAGAAAACACAAACTGAAGGAATTCTGGAAATAAAAAAAAGGAGGTAAGTAAACAAGAACCAAAGATGCAAGGATCAAGGAGAATTCAACACATGGATGGACGAATTCCCATGCAGGGATTGCCCTGCAAAGGGGAAACAGAATCGATTTTTCCAGTGGATTAGGGGCTGGTGGTAACTGAGAAATAATCTACCTCAAGACCCAGCTATAATCCCTTTGTGTATATACCTAAAGGGTGCTCGATCCTACCACAAGGACACTTGCCCAACTTTGCTCATAGCTGCATTACTCACAATAGCCAGAAACTGGCAACCGATGTCCTTAAGCCAAAGAATGTATAAAGGAAATGTGGGGCATTTGCACAATGGAGTATTCCTCAGCTGTTGAAAATAATCACATCATGAAATCTGCAGGTAAGTGGATGCAAATAGAAGAAATTTACCCTGAGTGAGGTAACCAATATAGCAAACATGGTATATACTCATTTAGAAGTTAGCTTTAATAAAGGTTAAGTATGCTACAACCCACATACTCAGAGATGACAAGTAACAAATTGGACTCAAAGCTGGATGATCTCCCTGGGAAGGGGAAATCAATTTTCCAGATGGATTAGGAGGGATCAAGTGGTAGAAGAGGGATGGAGGAAGAGAGTACAGGGGAGAGAAGCTAATGAAATTGGAGAGCATTGGAGCTCTATGTGGAACCCTAGTGCAGTAGAAACTTCCAGAATACTATGAGAGTAACCCTAGGGAGGACTCCTAGTAAAAGAGGAAATATCAAGTCTGAACTGGCCATATTCTTTAACCAGACACCTTCCAGTGTTGAGACTGGGACACTAACCCAGCCACAAAACCTTCAACCTATAGTCTATCCTGACTGCAGTATATGCAGGGACAATGGAAATGCAGAACTTTGGGGAGTGGGCAGCCAGTGATTGTACTAATTTGAGGCCTATTATACAAAAGGGAGTCCATGGCCAGCACTGCCAGGAAGACCAGGAAGCAGAAGCTGGAAAGCCCAGAGACCTGCAATAGAAAAAAAACCCAAAAAACAAACAACCAAAAAACAGGTGTTCCAAATGATCCAAATGATATTCTGCTATACTCAAGATCAGTGCCTAGCCTAATACCCATCTGAAAAGCTTCTTCTGGCAGTTTATGGGAGAAGATACAGAGATCCACAGCCAAACACTAGATAGAGAGAGAGTCCAAATTGCAGATCCATATGAGGTCCCTCCCCTCAGAGCACAAGGCATGTCCTTTTGGAACCAGAGGAATACAGAGGGCTTAGTAGGGAAGTGTGGGAAGAAACTGGGAGGAGTGGCAGGAGGGGAACCACAGTTCATTGGGATGAGTTGTTTTCAAGGAAAATATAAATCAAAATTAAAAAGCTGTAAAAGAAAAACAAACAAACACCTAGAGTCACATCATCACTGAATGATGTCAAATGCCAATGAGAAAAACCAGTATAATGCAATCTGCATCTCTTCAAAGAAACATCAGTTTCATGGCAAGAGCAAGGCAGGACATTCCATCTACCATCTGCCCACTCTATACTGCTGAAACATATAGTATTAGCATTCAGACTGTGAGTCTCTTCTAAGTCTACTTCTCAATAAATTGTTCTGTGATACAAGCAAATAGTCTCATGTATTTGCATGGCCACATTCATAATCTTGGTTCTGGAAACCTGACCATCCCTGAAGTGTAACTTTGGTGGCCATGAGACTTTCCTTCACACTGATACATAATGACACAGATTCATCCTCTATAGGGAGTGTAGGGCATCACCATATGTCATTGACCATCATTCACAATGGACTCTCCTTCACAACTGCAGGTCTTAAGTCTATGGAAAATATTTGCCTCACAGTAGTAATGGAGAGAATATAATTAGGACAAGGCTGTGCTATGTAGGTGACATGATTTAAAGACAATCTTGATAATCAGAGAAAAAAGTCTTAGAAATGAGCACATCTGATGACTTCAATATCTAAATAATTTTCAAGGAAATATATGGACACAACACTGACCTGGTGCTCACTTGGAGGAGACACAGCCATTCTCCTTGTTGCTCTTCTCCGAGTTTCTGTCTCTGGAACAAAGACTCTTGTTCACTTTTCACATCAAGGTGTAAAAAGCACAAACCTACAGATACTACAACCATGTTATGTGTGTTATGGACAATGTCATACCAGGAAAAAAATGCAAACGCCCAAGTGATACCAGGTCTTGTCAACATTTCTACAGAGGGGAGAGCATGTGAAGTTATACTTAAGAGTGCTAAAGGAAAATAACTCTCAGGTTGTGGGAGTCATCACGGCCTCCTTTCTGTTTCTAGGCCTGGCTATGGGAACAATATTCTTATTTAGGGCAGTTTTGTGACCATATGGGGGCAGGGCTGTACTGTCTACCTGCTTTCTGCTCATTACCTTCCCTGCCAGGGTCAATGAGCAGAGGTCCAAAAGTCTGCTCCCCTAGCCGACTTCTGCTTTCTTCTGGTCTGTGCTGGACCCAGATATCTGGGTCCCAGGGAAGGAGCCTCTGCAGATGAACTTGTCAATGGGAGGTCAGAGTGGCAAGGGTGCCCAGGTTTTACTGACAGCTCTGACTGATCTCTGCTTAAGCCAAACACAAGAAGCTTCTAGGCTGAGAGAGATATGTCTCTCTGCCTATCACAAGGGTGGGGGTGGAGGCTGCAGGCCTGACTGGTGTATCTTATCTGATGATGTTCCTTCAACCTTCGTTCTTGTATGTCTATCCTCTGTGTCTCCACACCTTGTCATTTTACTGCCTTTTTACACTGATGGAAACTAGATGCCTTTGGAGGCTCGCGGATTAAATAACTTTTTCCCCTCCACAGCTCCCTGTAACCTCCCAATGCTTAACCCTGGGACAGGGAGCTAGAAGGCTGGCAACCTGGGTCTAGGGGTTGAACCCTGTGGACCTGGGTATAAGGGGAAGAAGGAACCCTGCAGCCTCAGAGGAACTGAAGTAAAGGCACAGGCTTAGAGCCAAGACAACCAGAGTGTTGCCCTGATTTAGAAAGGCCAATTATTTTTTTCTTTTCTGCTCACTTTTCCTTCAGACAAGATGCAGCCCACAGTGACCTCGCATTCCATATCTCCCTAAAGATGACCTTGAACTGCTCTTGCTGCCTTCAGCTATCACGTGCTGGTATTGCAGGTATGCACCACCATATCTTGGATTTGAGGATCAAATCCAGGGCTCTGTGAATGCTAACCAAGCACTCAGCTAACTGAGCTACACTCCAGCTCCTTTCTCATTTCAAAGGAGAGGAAATGGAGTTTCCTCTTCACTGTTACGTTCTCCTCCCCCCAAATGCTCTCCATAGCTCCTGGAACAAACTGCTAAACTGGCCAGCACCACCCCTAGCTCCTGGCTGTCCTCCCACACCCCTGTGCAGGAAGAGGCTGAGGCCTGGGTTCTCCCTTACCTTGGCTCCAGGACCTGACTGGAAACTGCTGGAAGAAACTGAATTATGGCCTTGCCTTCTCTTTCAGTCACCAGAGGTTCTTCCAATCCAGGCCCTTCTCGGTTCAGGCCCGCCTCCTTCTCTGCGAGTGTCCCTGACGTCAGGATGTCAGGGGCGGGGTGGGTAGAGGCAGCTCTGAGATCCTATTCCTTTAAAGCAGAAGGATCTGATGGAGGGTCCAATCTGTGCTTTGTCTTACTAAGTGAGGACCCGGGGGTGCTCTCTGCAGTCACCATGGTGCACCTCCCCTTTGGTGTGAAGTGCCCTGCTCTCTCCTGCTACCCTGCTTTCCTGTGAATGTAAGCCTGGCCTTCCAGCCATTGGCAGCTCTGGAATCTGCCCCTATTTGCATAGGGCCTAAGCACCTAGGCAACTGCCCCTGGCTGACCTTGGAGTGAGCTGGCTGCACAAGTGCCTGGCCCACTGGATCCGCAGCGCACAAGGCAGGGGCTAGGCTGGTAATTGGTGGCCACCTGTGGGAGTAACAAACCCTGAATGCAGATATGTTGACCTTCAGCTTTCATACACTGTTGCAGGGTCCTGAGCATCTGCATTGTGGGGGGTTGCTTTGTGGGTGACTCAGCACAGCCAGAGAGTCTGGTCCATCACCTGTCCTGGAAGCTTTTCCTAAGGAGCTTGGTTTGGTGGAGTTGTCCATGAGTTGCCAGGGATGCTTGAACCGACTGTGCTTTCCTTTTTCACATTTTTAAAAAAGATTTATTTATTTATTATATATACAGTATTCTGATTTCAAGCCAGAAGAGGGCAGCAGATCAAACTACAGATGGTTGTGAGTCACCAGGTGGTTGCTAGGAATTGAACTCAGGACCTCGGGAAGAGCAGCCAGTGCTCTTGACCTCTGAGCCATCTCTCCAGCCCTTCAGATCTTTTCTAAGCACTCCCAGTGGAAAGGAGGAAAACTTGAGAGGGGCCGGGTGCAGAAAGATTCACAGGCTCCTTCCTACCAGAGAGCTCAGATTGCTTTGCCCAGATGCATAGCAGTGGGAGGGTATAGAGTGGGGTGACCTCCCTGTGTGGCTGCTCCCCATTCATACTTTGCAGTGACTAGTGTGGCTGGGGCCACCATTTACTTGTATTCAGGCCTTTGCAAGTGTGCAAAGTGAGCAATCATGGAGGAGCTTTCATCTCATAGACTTTGTCCTGATTTAGTTGCTCCTTGAGATTCTCCACTACTGTGAACTTGGGTTTTCTGGTCCTGTTGGAGGGCTTATGTCCATGTGGAGCAGCACACAGAAATGGTTGCTATTTCTGTTCAAGTTTGTTCTTCACCCAAAAGAAGATTTTCTAATTAATGTACTTCCCATTTGTAAGTGAACATGGGCCCTGTGGGGTTCTTAATCTACTTAACTCCATTCAGGATTTTTTTTTCCAAGGCATATCAGCTTCTGATCGTCTACCTGAACTCTAATATACCATTCAGAAATTCTGACTTTCCATTTGTTGAAGAACCATCTTTTGTGAATTTTTCCACTCTTGGTTTTTCTTCTCATTGGTGCGTCAAGGTATTTTTTAAAAAGTGGTAGTTCTTCTCACTTGAATCTTCAAATCAGTGTGAACTGATCCCTTTATTAAGGACTAAACTGTAAGAGATGTATTTTTAGATTGTAAAATGTAAAGGCATTGTGGTCCATGGAATACATAATCCTTTCATTCTTGTTTGACAGAAGAGGAGGTGGAGACTTTTGCCTTTCAGTCAGAAATTGCTCAGCTCCTGTCCCTCATCTTCAGTACTAACTATTCAAATGGGAAAATTTTCCCTTTGGGAGATGACTTCTAAGGCTCAGGGTGTGGGTATCCTTATGTGTTTTTCAACCTTTAGAAAAATGATAGGGGAAGTGTAATCTGAGATGTAGTGGGAGTGACTGGGAGGAATAGTTTAGCAGTTGATCCCCAAAATTGTTACAAGTTTTAAAGAGATGGGACTGTTTGGACAACAAGTGGAATAGTGTGGCTGTGTTAAGAGGGTGTGAAGGCCTATCCAGATAATCTTGTTCAGTGGGTTGTGGTTCCCTGCCAAAAATCTAGACCAATAGTTTCAAAAAATCACCTGGCCCCGTCTACCCAATCCCAAGTTGACAATTCCTGGCTTGTGGTTTTTCCCTATAAAAACCCTCTAGACCTGGGCTCATGGCCATCACCACATTTCCTTCCATTGCTATGCAGCAGCCCAGGTTGAACCTGAATAAAAGGACCCTTATGTGCTTCATCAGAAACCTGCTCCTTGGTGGTCTCTAGGGGTTTTGCAAAATGGGTACAACATATGGTGCATGGCCGGGAACCCCCATAATCCCATTGAACTCTGGACTAGAGGGTTCTTGACTGGCTGGTAAGTGTGTCTCTGTCTGACTGTCTGTATTCAGTTTTGTCTCTGTGGCATGCCTAGGTCAGTGATTGTGATCAGTAATGGTAAATGGAAGGATGCACCACAGACTGTGATCATAAGGGGCTGAAAGACATTTCAGACTCCATTAGTTGGGGCAGAGAACCCCACATCTGTAGTAGAATCCCACATCTGTAGTATAGATGACTTGGGTCACTCCCATGGACCAACATGAGGTTGGAGACTCTTTTGGTTTTGTTTCCAGGTGCTAGGAGAGCTGTTTTGTTGTCTTGTCTCATGTTGTAAAAAGTTTTGTTTGCCTTTCTGTTGGAATTTCCTATCTATATGAATGTGTAAGTTTATGAGAAATGTGTCCACATGTAAGCATGTTTTGTGCTGTTTTCTGCCTGAGCTTGTGTGTGCTTCATGACTCATGGGCTGGATGGACAGCAGAAGGGACTAAGTTGCCTTTGGTTGAATTGGGACAGACTAACAGAACTGCCCCATTGCTGCCTTGCTCTTTGACCTGAGTGTGGCAGCAGACAGGGAACAGTGCTGCTAAGAGTCTGGCTGGCAGAGGCTGTACAGTCCAGGGGCTACTACAGGGACCTGGAGCACTGCTGAGTGGGCTAGGCAGACAGTGAGCACCAGAAGGCCCAACAGAGCACCGTGGGGCCCAGACATGGTGTACAGGTTCTGGATGGGACCCTGTGCAGAGAGACACAGGGCAGACCTGGAAGGAGCAAGGAGGGACCCAGAGGAGCTCAGAGTGTTCCTGAACCATGTGGGGGCTGGTGGTGAACTAACTGCCCGCCCCCAGGGTTACAGCTGAAGTGGCCTACAGGTCTCTGGGCCCAACCAGGAACAGGGAGTCCCTTCCAGTCTGCCACTCTCATGTACTTGAAAATCTTAGGTTAACAGCAATCTTTTTCCTCATGGTGTTTACCTTCCCTGTCCTCTTCTTCTCCCATGCCGTTGGGTGGGGCTCCCAAAACCTGCCCTGGGGCTAAAACCTGAGAGTGGAATGGAATGTCACTGCCTGTGGTTGACTAATCTACTGTGGCTATGTTCTAAGGCTAACCAAGTTTCTTGTCTGTGGTACAGTGCTGATGCAAATTTAGAGTTATTCTTGTTCTGGTATATGCATGTATTTCTGTTCTTGTTTAAAATATTGTAGCTTTACAATAAATTCTAGATTACTGAGGGAAATCACAAGAAAGACTTCGGTAAGAGTTTCTATGTTTAAAAAAAAAGCAGAGTTTTCTAGAGTAAATGTCTGAGGGATCAAAATGAATGGCTGGAGGGTTCATGAAAGGTTGTAGAAAGTCAGGAGATGTGACGTAAACTCTTTATTATGGTTTCTTAGACCTGCAAAGACTGATGTTAAAAGTTAATTCTGGTTGGTTTTCATTTTAAAAATAGCCAGTGATTCTTTAAACTTCCTATGTTTGTGTGTATGTCAACAGGTGAGTGACTTGGATTTAACTATATGTGTAAATGTAAAAGAGCTTTAAATGTATGTATGTAGCAGCAATCTTAAAAGGTCTTATTAATAAAATCAAACCCAAGGCCAGTTATTGGGGTGAATGCTGGAAAATCAGAGAAGCAGAACAAGCCACAACTACTTCACATCGCTAGTTCCTAAGCTGGTCTTGTTTCCTCAGACTGGATGCCTCTGAGTCCTCATCGAGAATGGATCTCAGCTGAACTGTGCTGCTCCAAAGCCTAAAAGCTTAACAAGCCAAATGCCTAACCAGCCAAATGCTGAACCAGCCAAATGCTGAACCAGCCAAATGCTTAACTAGCCCAATGCCTCTAGTTTCTGGTCTTCACACCTTTTATATCTTTCCCTTTCTGCCATCAATCCCTGAGATTAAAAACTCACTTTCTGGGATTAAAGGCATGCACCATCACTGCCCAGCTTCTGCTATGGCTTGCTCTGATCCATTTTCTAGCCACCACTTTTGGGCTCTGTATCTAGTGGCTGTCTATTCTCTGACCTCAGATAAATTTATTAGGGTGCACAATATATTGGGGAACACAATAACACCACATATTTATGTGTGTGTAACTTGGATCCAACTGTGTGTATATGTGCAAATCATTATTGTTTAAATAATTACTGTTTAAAAAAATATGTTTTAAACAGCAACTACATGGCTTCCTCCATCTTGGCTAGTGACCTCAAGGGCAGCCATCTTTTACTAAGGTTATAAAGATCTACTCAGGTTAACATCTAAGTACTTGTGTCTTTACTAAGTGTTCAACAGCAAGCTTCTAGAGAATTTAAATAGATGACAACATATGTTTAATAAATAAAGTATTTGATAAATATTAAAGCTGTACCTTAATGCTTTTAGACACAGGAATATACATTGCTCTGGCAGTTAAACTTTGTGAATTAAAATTTACCCATGTAATAAAATGATAATGATTTTACAGATATGAGAGGATCATAGGGAACAGCTGAAGTTTGCAAATGTATGGCAGGACTAGAGTTCCAAAAGTAGTCTAATTATAATGGTGGACCCTAGCAGTTTTGAAAAATGCCAGTGCCAGGTGATGATCACCGGAAGCACCAGCCAAGGGTAGGGTCAAAGAAATTATCCAAGCCTCCTAGTAAAAGAATCAAAGAATTATGAATGAATCCCAGATATTGAACTTTGGGATTATTTGCAGTTTGGAGTTTAGTTTTACTTTATACAGATTGTGGTGATGCCATGTTTTCTCCCTGTTAAAATAAAAAGGTACTTTATTGTTAATATTATAGAAGGCATTTGAGAGATCTTAATCTTTTTAAGAACAGTTTTTAAAATACAAAAGTTAATAAAGGTATGGGACATTTTCAGCATATAAAATGCTCTATATGTTAGTATTCCGACTTAGAATCAAAGACTAAAAATTAGAGTCACAGCCATAAGCTCCCAAATGCTAACCAGAAACTGGGATGTTCCTTGCTTGTGATGCAGCCAAGGCAGTGACCTGAGCAGTCTGACAAAGGGCTTGAAACAGCTTCCGACTCCGCAGGTCTTCACCCTTTGGGGGTTAAAAAATCTTTTTACAGGGATAGCCTAGGACCACCATATGTCAGATGTTTGCATTGAGATTCAACGATGGCAAAATTGCAATTATGAAATAGCATTGAGATAGTTGAGAACCAGTGACTTGGAGAATGTTTCTCCTTACCCCAAGGTGCATTCAGGCTTAAGAATGCTGTCTAGCCTCCTTGTATTTGCTAAGTTTGTTTAAGCTTAAGCCTATTTGGATAAACTAATGCATATGTATATTTTATATTGATGTTTTGTTTTGGTTTCTTTACTGAATCCGTATTTGATACTAGAAGAACTTCAATTTAGAATAATTGTTTTTGAAGCTACTTATTGTAGACTGATAGGGAACATAAGTAAATCATCAGTCATTAATAATCAAGTTTTTTAAATTGTAGTCAGGGTAAGTACTTATGCAATATTACAGGGATAAGAGTACTCAGTCTCTTGCATATGTTTTCAGGCTTGAAACAAGTAACTAGAAACAAAGTTTGTCTATTCAGATATACCTGGATAGCCCTCATACTTCAAAGATCTGCAGAATATGGCATCTAAATGTTGATCTACAAGCTTATTATATCAGACATACTTCCGGATCCTAGCAGTGACCCAAGGTCTCCAAAGAAGATAATCTGTGGGGTACCACACTGTCCTTGCCTAGATTATGGCAACACTGACCACAGGGCAAGATGCCCCAATGCAACACCTGTTGCCAGGACCCAGCCCAGACTGTGGACAAGCAGCAGGACACTGGAACTGACTGCAGTCTTTTGCATAGACAAATAAGGTCAGTCTTCAATGTCCCTATTCTAGAAGAAAAAAACCTCTGCTTTATGGCTGATGGCCAAAGAAGATTGATGCTGTTCTGACTGCTGCCCTCCAATGCTATGGAGACCTGGGTAGGGACTGGTCACTGTAATTTAAGGATTGGATGTTGCTTGGTCTATACTCAGATATAGTTTTTCCTTCTCAGATCTCTGATAGCACCAATGGCTAGGCTAGCACTAACTTTGACAGTGTGGCAACATTAGACAACCAGATCCTTCTGCAAGGTTATAGCCAGCTTGTTAGCTCACTTCTGAAAAAGTATTCTAAGATAAAAACCTTTAAATAAGTCATAAAGTTTCAGATATGAGTCTAAGAAAGGTCTGAGGATAAAAATATCTTCTAAATTTTGAAAATCTCAGAAAATGATTTAGGATAAGAAAAGTTTCAGATTGTTCTTCTGTTCTATGATCTAAAAATTTAGAGCTTAACATTTAAGAGTCCTGATAAGCTGGTAGAGCAATGACTACTTACTGTTTAGTCACAAGCTCGGCATTTTAGATTTATTTTTGATGTCATCTAAATATATCTAAATATAAACCTAGAAGTTTATAGACCTCATCAGGTCAAAAATGTCTGTCCAATTTATATCTGGCTCTCTGGACAAAGGGAAAATGCACAAGTTTTTAACCCAAATCTGTAGTTCTTGTTGAGACACAAAGGTATGAATCCACTTCTGCTGTTTACAGATATCCATCACCTGCTTTGTCTACAATATGGATTTCAGTACAGATTGGTAATATTAATGTGTCTAAAACTTTTATGTCATTTGTAAGATAGCTCGTGTAGGCCTCAGAGGATTAAAAGAGTCATAAAATTTAGATCCACTTCACAAAGGTCAGAAGTACAACCAGGTAAGTACAGCTTATTCCTGAGGATGGTATTTTTCCTTGCTCCTGGTCTTGGGACTCCTCCTTTTCCCGATTACTAAGGGCATGGGCCTAAGGGTTCGAAATAAGTTCATAAATTTTAACTTCTGTCCCTAGTTTAAGTTTGTATCAACCAATTTCCATTTGGGATGGCAGACACTTGCAAGCTTCAGTTGCTGACTACACTGCTCCAGATGACTATGAGCTCTAGACTTGCCAAAAGCTGTCATGGACCATCTCAGCCAATGTAATTGTTCCCTGTCTCTACAGGGTGAGACAGCCACATGCTTCTGACAGATGCCCCATTGCCGAACCTTTCACCCTTTTGGGGGCCCTAACAAATGGCACCCAAAAGCAAGCTTGAAGCAATTCCAGAAGAAAATATGTAGTTCTATGTTCCCTGTTCAGAAAAGGCTGAAAGGCCACATCAAACAAACAAACATACAAAACAAACAAACAAAAAAACCCACTCAGGCATAGAGCAAGATGGCCAACTATAATGTTCATTGACATACTAGGAAAATGGGTTCAGAGTTGTCCAATTGATAAATTTATTAACTAAATGGTTCTGCAACAAGATAAGATACTTCAACTTCTTTAATGCAGAACCAAAGAAGGTCCTATATAAGATTGTAATCTGGTGTACTCAAAGATCAGAACTACAGGGCCTTAGAGGATGGCAATTACAAGAAGATGTCACAGCCTAGAAAAATCTTTTTTAGTAATAGGTCCTTAGGTTCCAATACCCTTGAACCTCTGGCGAACAGGTGGGACTTCGGATTGAGTCCTGTCGATTTGTACTTGTGAGCTTGGATATGAAGGCCTGACTTAACTTTACAGGCTCAGGGATAACGCCTAACTAGAATGGATAAACAGAGGACAGTATCCTCATGCAGACATACCTGTCCGCTGTTTCTACAAGAAAATAAAACGAATCCTGTCTGTAGTTTATGCCTTGGAGATATCTAGATAATCCTGCTGAGCCAATCCAGATAATCCTGTTCAATGAGTTTGTGGTTCTCTGCAAATTCTAGACCAATGTTTCAAAAAATTCACTTGCCTGGTCTACCCTGAATCCAAGTCTGCCAATTCCTGGGCGTGGCTTTGCCCTATTAAAACCCTAAACCTGGGTCATTGGCCATTGCGCCACATTTCCTTCCATCTGCCATTGCAGTGGCCAGGTGAACCGAATAAAAAGGAACCCTTAAGGTGCTCATGCAGAAAACCAGACTCTTGGTCTAATCTATGAGGGTTCGCGAAATGTGCAAACAAGGTACAACAAAGATATGAGAGGACCCTTCTAAGTAGGACAGGAGTAAGAGCAGAAAAATGAATACTTCCCCAACACTCGGAGCCACCAGAAGAAGAGAGAAACTGCAGTGAAGGGGCTTTTTACAGGCAAAGTGCCACCTCTAGGGCTTGAATGCTCTATACTCTGTACTCTGATACTGACAAAAGCATTTTACACTGAGCCCTTATCTGAAAAGCTAAAGAAAATTTAGAGTGATGAGGGAACAGTTGATTATGTTTGCAGCTGTTCAGACCCTTTGATATGCCCTCCTGAGGGGACTGTACCCACAGAAGTTGTTTAGGGTGGCCTCCCTTGCCCCTCTGCAGAATCTCCAGCTATACAAGAAAAAGAAGCTCTTAGGGGTCTGGGTTAGCTCAAGCATAAGCTTGTCCCTTTCTAGTTCGTGAGCCTCATAGATTTGCCTTTGTTCCCTCCACCTGAGCTTCAGGGCGATCAGGACCCACAGGCTTACGGACTTTCTATTTCAAGGGCCACAATCCTAGCATCCAGTCTGCACAGCGGCTTACTGGTGCACAGAGGACAGGCCACTTTCCATCCAAACTAGCTCAAAATAACAGGCAAAGTTAGAATCTCAGGGACCCCCTTGCCTCTGATGCACCTCGTGTTCTTGCTTGAGCAACAAAGGTTTATAGGGAGACTAGAATGCATGTCCCTAAGCTCCCTTTCCACTACCAGCTTGAGTAGCATGAGGGCCCACTAGCTTCCACCCATGTATCAAACATCCCTCCGCTGGCTGATCTGGCACAGCATTTCTTGACATGGCAGGAGACAGGCAGCCAGATTTTTACAAGGAATTCCCGATAATGATGCTCTCTCTCTTCACCAGGCATGCTTCAGGATAGTTTCAGCCTCACCATCCCAGAACACAGTGAACACATTGCCACTTAGTG
>NW_023413749.1:0-7693 GCF_903995425.1 Onychomys torridus | reverse complement strand
TACCACGGGGCCTTCTTTCACCTCTGGGATTTGTCTCTCCTATCCAAGCCTCATTACTGTAGTTAAGAGATTCAACACTATTAGTATACTGAATCCATTCTTACAAAGGAGCTGATCTGATCTTTAATGGTATAAGTATTCTCTTACATTCTGCATTAGCATTGTCGAATGCCAAGGACTTTTCTTTTCTTAATTCTTTTAATACTTTTCTTAATTCTTTATCTAATACAGCTTTTGTTATAGCTGTGTTCAGCCTTTGTAAAAAATCAGTGAAGGGTTAATGTGGTCCCTGAAATATCTTTGTGTATACCTCAGTTGCTTTTCCAGGTTCTGGAATTTTTTCCCAAGCATTTAGAGCTGCTGTACGGCATAGGGATATTGTATAAATGCCTTGTACATTCCTGTCAGCGAAACATCCCTCACCAAGTATTTGATCTTGGGAGATCTCAAAACCTCTGAGTTTACCTTGTTGTTCTAAATTTCTTGCCTCTTCTCTCAACCAGCTTTTCCACTGTAACTGCTGGCTATATTCTAGAACAGCTGAAATTAACTGATGCCAGTCATCTGGAATGATTCTATGTGAGGTAGACCACAAATTTAACATCTGTTTTACATATGTGGAGTGTATCCCATATGTAACTACTGCTTCCTTTATATTTTTAAAGTCCCTTGTTGAAATTGGTTGTAATGTATATGCCGTATAATGCTCGGGGTGTGTGTCTTCTGCTGGCTTCTCATGGATGATAACAGGATAAGCCATTGTATGAGAGCCATTTGGAGATGTTACAACCTGTATGGTCTTGCCCTTCTGCTTATTAGGTCCCTTGTCATGTTTATTGAGATTTTCCTCCAGGGCTTGTAAACGAGCACCTAGGGTCTGTTCCAGGGAGTAAACCTCCTCTCTTGTAAGGGATTCCAGATTTTTCATGGAATCATGGAAGTTTTTATGTTCTTCTGAAACACATGATTCCATGGACCTTATCTTATCAAGTAATGATAATTTTTCTTCCTTACATTGTGTCTGAGTTGCTACAACTTCACTCTGGAGAGTTAGTGTTCTATCCATTAAATACTCATATTTATTATCAATAAAAGCAATTTTGGGTACAAGCTTGTTTTGTAAATTCTGGTTAGCAGATTCCAGAGAGAGAACCTTTTTATGTAAGTCCTGGCCAGCAGATTCCAGAGAAAGAATCTTTTTCTGTAAGCCTTCATTGCTATCTTTTAAAACCTGTAAATCCTGGTTAGCAGATTCCAGAAAGAGAATCTTTTTCTGTAAGCCTTCATTGCTATCTTTTAAAACCTGTAATTCCTGGTTAGCAGATTCCAGAAAGATAATCTTTTTATGTAAGTCCTGGTCACCAGATTCCATAGACAGAATCTTTTTCTGTAAGCCTTCATTGCTATATTTTAAAGCCTGTATCAGTCCCAATAATGACTCATCTTTGTTCTTATTATTAAACCAGTGTTTGAACACTGTGTGAATTATTACAACGAATGTCAAAATGATACAGGCCAGTTATGTCTTAGGGAGGTCGTATATTTCCAGGAAAATGTCATTCATCATACAGGCAAAAAGTTTTTTAAATTCTTGTGAGGTAATGTTGTCAGCCATATTACAAGAATTACTCAAAATTTGTTAGTCAGTTTTAAGGTGTAAAATTATCAAGTACTTTTACTTGAAAGAAGCTTACCTTTCCCTGGTTTGGGGGGTGCAGTAGCACTTTTCAGCCAGCAGGAGGCATTGGTATAGCTCCAAAGCAAGGCCTGCTGGCGACCTTGGCTGGCAGCAGCAGAAGTGCAGGAGCCAAGATGGTGGGGAGCCGGCACTCAGGGAGGAGTGGGAACGCCTCACTCACAGCAGTTTTCGCTGGTCTAGGGGCTAAGCTAGGGAACTGAGACCGGACTAGCTGCTCCCTTTTTCGGGAATGGAACCGTGTAGACATCCCCTGGTTAAATGGAACTTTGCAGGCGGGTTTAGGCACCCAACAGCCAGCTGGGGAGGAGGCTGAGGGAGGGAGCCGCTAGGCCTTTGGAATTTGCTCCACATGAGCGCCAGATATTGGTGAAATTATTAAGGCCACTCCATGTAGTTAAAAGGGAGCTTTATTTTGTGGGGTAACTTACAAATGAAGGGGTAGGTTACAGGGTCTGGCAAAGGTATAGCGCAGTCTGGGGGTGTTCTCTGGAGAACTCTGCTCAGTCTACCTCCTGCGTCCAGCATCCCAGAACCAAGAGAGAGACCTCCTCTTGATCCTGGGTCTTCCGCTTCCTCCTCCGCCCTGCCTTGTGGGCGTGACCATTACCGAAGCCTCAATGGGGCTTGGAACTTCCAGGCCAATGCTGGGATGGCTATCCACTACATGAGAGCCTAGAGGTAAATCAGAAGTCTCAATGTTTGGGAAGCTATCAGCAGGTATCCAACACCTAGATCTCACAGAGGAGCCTTGAGTTCTTTAGGTCTTCCAGCCCGAAGCCAGGCAAAACATAGATCCAAGAGACCCAGTGTTTGTGGAAAGCAAGTGGTGTTTTCTTGGGCTAGGGATCAAGGAATCAGAGAGGGCCGGCATTTGATGGGAAGAGTAGGTGAGTCAAATGGACTTAATCGATATCTACAGAACATTCCATCCTAACAAAAAAGAATATACCTTCTTCTCAGCACCCCATGGAACCTTCTCTAAAATCAACCACATACTTGGCCACAAAGCAAATCTCAACAGATACAAAACAATTGGAATACCCTCCTGTGTTCTATCAGACTACCAGGGTTTAAAGTTAGATTTCAACAACAACAAAAACTACAGAAGACCTACAATCTCATGGAAACTGAATAATGCTCAATTGGATAACCAGTGGGTTAAAGAAGAAATAAAGAAAGAAATTAAAGACTTCCTAGAGATCAATGAAAATGAAAACACCACATACCCAAACTTCCAGGACACTATGAAAGCAGTGCTAAGAGGAAAATTCATAGCACTAAATGCCCACATAAAGAAATTGGAGAAATCTTACACTAGTGACTTAACAGTACACCTGAAAGCTGTAGAACAAGAAGAAGCAAAGTCTCCCAGGAAGAACAGATGCCAGGACATTATCAAATTGAAAGCCGAAATCAATAAAATAGAAACAAAGAGAACAATACAAAAAATTAATGAAACAAAGAGGTGGTTCTTTGAGAAAATCAACAAGATAGACAAGCCCTTATCCAAACTAACCAAAAGACAGAAAGAGAGCATCCAAATTAACAAAATCAGAAATGAAAAGGGGGACATAAGAACAGACAATGAGGAAATCCAGAGAATCATCAGGTCATACTTCAAAAACCTCTACTCCACAAAACTGGAAAATCTAAAAGAAATGGATAATTTTCTGGATAGGTAGCACATACCTAAGTTAAATCAAGACCAGATAAACCATTTAAATAGTCCAATAATCCCTAAGGAAATATAATTGTGAAATAGAGGCATCCAAAAGCCTCTGAATTTGAAGGTCAGGATTGTGTTGGTTGTAGGATGCATCTGTGAGACTCACAGGAAAATCTGGACTCAGCATTTCTTTCCTGAGTCTGAGGGATCCCTGGGACACCAGGGCCCTTGTTTGTATCTGTCAGACCCGGTTCTGGAATTAGAGAGATGCCACCAAATTGTATGTCTGTTTTATGTTGTATGGATTGTTTGTTATGCTACTCTTGTTTTTTAAACAGAGTTGAAATGATGGGACAACAATCTTCAATTAGCCCCTCACCCTAACCTGTGTCCAATGGCTATGGGTTTTTTTTTTGCTGTCTCAGGTCCTTATATGTGTGTCTGTGCTATAGCTAAACTTTCTCAATAACAGGCAGAAGAGGAAACCAGACAAAGCAAGCAAGGGAGGGAATGGGGGAACCCATGACGCTGCAAAGCCACATTTAGGAACAACTGAACACTCTGTGCTATACTCCAGCAATAATATCCTTTGTCTATAGCCAGGGCTGCCAATCCACTCCCCCTGTGCTGTGCCACCTGGCTGAGGTGATACAGGTGCCCTCCCTGGAGCATGCTACTCCAGCAGGCACTAAGACCTCCAACTCTGGGTGGCCTTGTGTACTTCTGCCTCACTCACCCAAATCCCTGGCTAGCCCCTGCTACAATCACCCCACCACTGTATCCACTAGCTTTTGGAATGCTTTGTTTTAGTTAAAAAGCTGGCTCTGGAGTTGGATTATGCCTCTCCTTTCCCTAGACCCAAGCATGCATCTAAAACCAAACAACTTTTCTTCTTTGTCCTGAGTCAGATGGCCACCCGATTTTATGATGGGGAAATAGAGCAAATCAAAACAGACAAACAATTAGACTATTGGTTTCATTGAACTCTCTAAGACTTTTGCTAAAATATAAACTTTATCTCAGTAATACCTTAATAATAGCTTCACCTTAATAGTTTGTAAAACTATTAAGTACATTTTCTGTATTTTAAGATTTTTAAGTTTAATGAGTATGGTTAAAGATCTATAAAATTTACAACAAAAGTTTTAACTTAAAAATTTATGACAAAAGGCTTAATAATTAAAAATATGTGTGTGAGTAACCTTAATTTACTACAATATATTCAACTCTTATTTTAAAAAAGGATTTAAAAAAGTAACATCCATGTAATTTCACCATCATTTTGGTCAAGATGTCTTCTAACAATAGACTTAAAGATGCTTTCTATTGTGCTAAAACATCTCTGTCTTTTATGTATATAATTTCAGCCCTCTGGGAAAAGATGTTCATATGTTTGATTTTGTATCTTTTGAGTAGTCAAGCTTTTACTGTGACTCAAAGGCATGAGTCTACTGCCTTTTTTACATTTTGGATTTCTGTACAGTTTAGAAACAATGATAATATTAATGTATCTAAAAATTTATCTTTCTTTAAGATTTAAAAAGCTATATAAGCTATAAAAAGACACAACTTGGATCCACATGTAACACATCAAATGGATTCCAGATAGGTACCCTTGTCCATCAATAGCCTATGCTTCCAAACCTACTGTTTCTTCCTGAGGGAAAATTTCTAAATCTAAGATTCTCCTTTAAGTTGCTAAACTTTAACTTTTTTCCCCAGTCTACATCTGTCCCACCAGATTTCCACTCAGCCCACAGACATCAGGAGTTGGCTGCAGTCAACAAACTGCTCCAAAAGGAAATGGATATGATCTCCTGGGTAAACAGGGATGTGGGTAGAATGGAGAGGATGGGGGTTGGGAACATGAGAGATCTGGATGGCCCAGTTGGGGTAGGGATGGAAATGGAGAGCAATGAAAGAGATATCTTGACAAACGGAACCATTACGGGTTTAGGGAGAAACCTGGTGCTAGGGAAATCCCCAAGAAACCATAAGGATGACCCCAGCTATGACTCCTAGCAATGGTGGAGAGGGTGCCTTAACTACCCTTTTCCTGTAGTTAGATGGGTGACTACCTTAATCGTCATCATAGAACCTACTTCCAGTGACTGATGGAAGCAGATGAAGAGATTCACAGCCAAGCACTTGGCCAAGCTCCTGGATTTCAGGTGAAGAGAGGGAGGACGGAGTATATGAGCAAGGGGCATCAAGACCATGATGGGAAAAACCACAGAGACAGCTGAACTGACTTAGTGGGAGCTCACAGACTCTGGACTGACAGCTAGGGAGCCTGCATGGAACCAAACTAGGCCCTCTGAATGTGGGTGACAGCTGTGTCGCTTGATCTGTTTGTAGGGACCCTGAGAGTGGGACCAGGACTAATATTGGGACATAAACTGTCTTTTAGAGTCGATTCCCTATGGTGGGATGCCTTGGTCAGCCTTGATGCAGGGCGGAGGGACTTGGTCCTGTCCCAACTGAATGTATCAGGCTTTGTTGACTCACAATGGAGGCCTTACCCTCTGTGAAGAGTATATGTGGGAGTGTGCCGCAGACCACCCAGAGGGAGACCACCACTGCGGGAGAACCAGGGAGAAGGCTCAAGGAGAAGTCAGGAATCGGCGAGGAGAATGACAGACAGACACATGTGTTGATGTGCTGCTGCAATTTTATTTCTGTATAGGCAATGCTTATATACTTTTACAATCAAGGAACTTGGCAGGGGGTTACATCAGGTCATTATTTTTTACAATTACTCAGAGTCAGCAAGAAACAATAACAAGAGACATCCATATCTATTTTTGTGTATCATTTCCGCAGCACGAGTTCACCGTGGCTATTGTCTGAGGGCATGATCTCAGAATTTTGTGAAATCTGTCTCGCGCCAGTGACCACATCTGTGGGGAGCCAAACTCTTGCCAGTCTGGGTTATATTTTACTATCATATACCCATTTGCTTTCCAAGCCGTTCTTTATAATTTACCCATCTGTTCCCAACTTTATCATAACTTCCTGTATATGGGAGCGGCTCTAGGTAACTTCCACCTTCGGGGGTCCACCTAGGGGCTGTCCACCAGCTCCCTCCTAAGAAGTACTGTGTATACCCCCCGGGAAGTGTGTGTTGGGGAATTTTCTCTAACTCTTTCTCTCTAGAAGGGTCTGGCATGCTATGTTTATTCCCTTGTAACATTTTTTATTTTTACTTTCATTTTTGGGCTTTCTGGTTGTTTCTGACAAGAGCTCGCGCTGCTCTACTCTAAACAGGAACGACCCCAGAGATGTATTTGAGGAAGTCTTTTGAGGTTCCTTATACACTGGTCTGATAAATGGAGGTGCTCCGGGTACAGGTGACCTGGGTCAGTCATGTTGGTGCTGACCTGTACTGGTTGTGCTGTTAACTGGAGAAGACACAGATAAGACATACAGAGAAAGATCATGATTAGTGCCAACAAGGACTGTTGTCAAGGCCATTTCGTTCTCCAGGGCTTCCTGGGATCCTCAGGCTGCATGACGATTGCTGATTGTGGGGGAACCGCTTGAGGCCACGCTCCGGGAAGCTCCAACCTCAACCCTTCAGCTGCTGGGCTCCAGCGCAGCGGCATACTTGCTACAGCTACACAGGTGTCACAGCTGTGGGCGTAGCAGTTCCTCCTTTTTTGTTTTTAAAATGAAGCTCAAACATGTCCTGTTGTATTGTGTTCACATAAGTATAGAGACATTTAATAAGAGAAGGAAAAAGAAAAACAACAAGCACTACTAGTAAAATGAGCATTCCAATAAAAATGAAATATTGTAGCCAATCTATGGGGTTCATATCCTTAATTCCTTTTTTTTATTTCTGTAGCTAGATCTTGTAGTCCGCCTATTTGCAAATGAGCCTGACTCATAGCCGAAATATCTTTCTGTAAAGAGGCCAGATCATGGTAATATCTGTATCATGCCAGATCCCTGTAAATGAGCCTTAACCTTTTCCCAGGCTGGGAAGCATATAAGGCAATGGGGAACACAGATGGATTTGAAGTTATCATGCAGCGAGCAGACATCGTGGTTTTGAGCTGGAAAATGTCCTGTCCTAAGGGCCAAAACCACTTCTTCCAAAACATTGATCTTAGACTCTAATTTTTATCTATAGCTTCTTGTTCAAGTAAAGCCATAGTAATATTCTTATTAAGAGATTGACATAATGAGCTGTAATGATTTCCTGAAACTAATGTGGTTGTTGCAACAGCAAATTATAATATTGAAATTAGAGCAGTAATACCTAGAATCAAAGCAGCAACAAAACGCGTTTTGGACGAATTATCTTTAAAGTATTAAACTTGCAA
>NW_023413748.1:0-14737 GCF_903995425.1 Onychomys torridus | reverse complement strand
TGAAGAAGCATTTGAATACTAGATCCACTAGCAAGGAATTTTATACCCTTCACCACTTCTTTATTACATGTTCATTAAGTAACTTTAAAGTGAAGATTTATCTTCCTAACAAGATTTTAATTAGAAAAAAAGGAAGCTAATAATTTGTATCTCTTTTGGTTTATCTATCAGTTTCCTTTGAGTTCAGCATGAGCCCATTCCCCATTCCTAAGAGACAGAATCTCTGTGTGCTATTAAAATGGAGTATCTGGACCTATGAAACAAAAACAGTCATCACTAAAACTTCACCAACATAAATAGCATCTTCTGAGGGGTTCTGGTGTTTCCTATTAATATGTACCCCTTACCATACTTACCACACTTCTAACCTCTTCTACCACACCCTCCTAGGCTTGGCTTTAATAGCCTGGCTACCATGCTGCCATCTACCAAGCTTTTAGGTGAGTGTTGGGACTGACTTGCCACAGACACCATTCTGGACCCCATGGTACTTTATTCTAATAAAGGTGCCACCATCCTACCTGTACAGACTGCTCTGCCTGGGTCTGGCTGAGCTGAGTTTGCAAAGTGCTGATGAGTTCTTCCTTTTCTTGGAGTTGTTGCTTTATCAGGACGGAACTTCCTTCAATCTCTGCAGAAACTCTTTTGCCAGCTGGAGGGGAAAATATTACTTAAATAAGGGGGTTGGCATTCTTAGATCTTTGACTTTCTTGTTTGTCTTGAGTATTGACCACATTTCCTTCTAATTTCCACTTTAACACACACACAAAAAAGAATTCCATATATTAATTTTTAAAATATTATTGAATTGCCAAAATTTTTCAGAAGAGGACAGAAGCAACACTGTTTTCAATTTCTTTGAATGTTCACATAGCAAAGAGACAGACCACCTAGACAGTGAACAGAAAACTGTGGACAATATTGACAACATGTAGAAATATAGCCTACAAACCCTGAACTAAACAAGGTAAGGGCAAATCAGGAATATCAGCGTGTTCTTGGCATTAGAGATTGTATAAGAGATGGGAGACACCAAGAGAGTTACATCTGACGGCCCCATGGAACAGGGAAAATCCAAGGTAAGCACCACCAAGTATTTGTGGGAATAGACGGCAGCCAGTATTAGAAAAGAAGCAACACTCCCCATTCCCTGATCATGGGTACATGCAGGACGTCCACAGGAAGAAAGAGTGAAAGGCCAGGACAATCTAGACCCCCTGACATCTCAGAACGGAGTCAGGGGCTGTTTAAGATATGTGAATGAACTTGGAGGAAACTGTGAGGAATAGCACCAGGATGAAGAGGCCTGACAAGCAGCTCCCCGGCAGACTCTCTGCTCTGCATGGTCAAGGCCTTGGCTTCTAGCTCTAGCACTGGGGAAAATGGCTGAGGACAGTGGCACGTGACTGCGATTTCAGAAACAGAGGGGCTGTGACAGAATCAAGAGCAGCCTGGGCTACGAGATGAGACCCAGCTCAAACAGAATAGGAATAATAGAGAGGAAAAAGGGGGAGAGGAACCTCTAATGCATATGCTGCATAATTTGCTATCAACTAACCACATGAAGCTACAAAAGTCTTAACACGTGATCCTCCAAAATAAGTATTTCATTTTAATATCATTTAACTAAAATTTAAGGCTGAATTATTCATTATTTTTTCATTACAATTCTGTTTTGTTTTGACTGTTTGACTTTATCTGTTATCAGGTGAGGTTTTTGTTTTTTAAGATTTTTTAAATTTATATGTATGTATGTGTGCCTGCATGGAGTTATGTGGCAACACATGTATATGGGTGCCTGTTGAGGCCAAAGGACATCAGATCATTAGGAACTTGAAGTTATAGGTAGTTATGAGCCACCTGATGCTGGGAACCTAACCTGGGCCGTCTGCAAGAGCAGTCCCATTAAGTGGTTTGTTTTTTTTAAAAAATTAGTTAATTAATTTTTTATTTAATTTTTTTTTGCCAGAGCTGAGGACCAAAAGAAGAAAAAGAGAAAAAAAGAAAGAAAGAAAAAGAAAGAAGAAAAAGAAAAAAGAAAAAGAAAAGAAAAAAAGAAAAAGAAGAAAAGAAAGAAAAAGAAGAAAAGAAAAAAAGAAAGAAAGAAGAAAAAGAAAAAAGAAAAAGAAAAGAAAAAGAAGAAAGAAAAAGAAGAGAAAGAAAGAAAAGAAAAAAAAGAAAGAAAAAAGAAAAAAGAAGAAAAGAAAGAAAAAGAAAAGAAAGAAGAAAAAAAGAAAAAGAGAAAAGAAGAGAAAGAAGAAAAAAGAAAAAGAAGAAAAAAGAAGAGAAAGAAAAAAGAAGAGAAAAAACAAAAAAGAAAGAAAAAGAAAAGAAAGAAGAAAAGAAAGAGAAGAAGAAAAAGAGAAGAAGAAAAAGAAAAGAAGAAAAAGAAGAAGAAAAAAAGACAAAAAGAACCTCATACAAAAGAAAAAGAAAAAAGAAAGAAAGAAAAGAAGAAAAAAGAGAAAGAAAAGAAGGGCCAGTGCTAGGCAAGTGCTCTACCACTGAGCTAAATGCCCAACCCCCCATTAAATGTTCTTAACCACCAAGCCATGAGAATTTGCTAAGGTGATATGCAATGACCAGTGTATACAGTCAATGTCAACAAGTTGATTTAGTTTGAGTGATTTTTTGCTGCACTTGTATGCAATATTGCAATGTGTTTATTTGCATAGTTAATGCAGATAGCATGAGTAACAGTTGATATCAAGATAAATAACTGAAGAATAAAATATAAAGTTAATTATTTTAATTATAATTGAATAATTTTTCTAATTCAAAACTAGGGATTTATAAATTTTAAAGTTCTAAATGGAGGCAGACTAATGATCTATAACTCATTCCTTTTCATTTTTAACTAGCATTTCACTATAGACATTCCATAGTTTGTTTACATATTTACCTGTGATGGGAAAGTGAGTTGACTAGTGTTTGGCTAGTACTGTTGGAGCATGATGGTGCAGATCAAAGTGAAGGGTGGTACGAGGTAAGCCACAAATCTGAGAAATCTAGCTCCCATATACTTGAACAAAAACCACAGAAAAGAAGTCTGTGAAATTTTCTCCAAAAACAAATTATATGTTTAGAAAAACTAACTTCACACAAAAATAGGGAGAGAAGAGGACCCAGTCAAAGCACCATACGCAATATGTATCTACAGAGGCTCAGCGATGGCTTGGTGGTTGTGAGCACTTGCTGTTCTTGTAAGAGGATCCAGGTTTGGTTGCCAGCACCCAGAACCATCTGTACCTCCGTTCAGGGGATCTGATGTCCTTGTCTGACCTCTATGAGCATTAAGCATGCATGTAGTGCATATAACAGACATGCAAGCAAAAACATTCACACATGAAATAGAATGAATAATTACATAATGTCATTCAAAAGGCAGGCACATTGGCTCACGACTGTAATTTCAGCACTCAGGAGGCTGAGACAGGAGGACTGCAGTAAGTTCAAGGGAAAACAGTGTGAGACCTTGTCTCAAAAACAAAAAAACTCATGAAGAATAAGGAGAACAATATGCTGAAAGAAATTATAACTTATTTCAGAGTTAAACATGTTTAAGAAAAGTGTACAGGACATAAAAGGAAAATTAGAATTAGAAAAGTTTAAAAAAAGTAATAAAATTCATGAAGTTGCTATAAAGGAAAACTCATTTCAGAAAAGAAAACCAAACACAAAACAGAATGCCTTGAGTTAAATAAGAAAAAGAACAAATCTAAAACATATTATCAAAAATTGATTAAGAAATATATAACCAAAAATAAAGGTTAACAAAAACAGAAGTCTGCAAGGAAGAAATTGAAAGTAACCGAGCTCATCAAACGCTGTAAATCATATAATTCAAGAGTTTTTGAAACACGTGAACCATATATGGAAAGAATCTGAGTGTGTGCAAATATCAACCAAGAAGTCCACACCCCAATGCAAGCTCTGACACAGAGACTAGACTTGGAATGAAGGAAGGAAGGAAGGGGCAGGCAGGGAGGTCTGAGTGCTGGGGATACAACCAGGTGTGTAGAAAGAGACACTGACCATGTATGTCCGCTGGCTGTTAGTAATTTAACCTAATAATAATGAGGTAACTCACTCTTACTTGCAAGGCTTGCTCTGACTGTACCTGGTCAAGCTGGGCTTGCAAATCACTAATTTCTCCTTCTCCTGGAGGTCATGTTTTATCTTTTCCACTTTCATTTCTTCATTTGTAGCATTTGTATCACTTTATTGTGTATACTGCAGAGGGTGGAGCTGGAGAAGTAACCCAAGCCCTTAAGAAGAGTCCAGCCCATCGTGAGTGGACCCCAGATACAGGACAGTTAGAATTTGGTTTTGCTTTGACTTGACTGGGACTGAGCCCTGATTTTCCCCTCTTGAAGTAGAAATGTATGTTATTAGAGTCTATAGTTGAGAGACTTTCAATTTGAAAAGACTTTGGATTTTAAAAGAGATTGGCTATTTTAAAGGGACTGAAATTTTAATGTGTTTGAATTGGGAAAGACTGTAGGACTTTCAAAGTTATTGAAGTTTTAAGGTGAGATTTCGTGATGAATAAGAAAGGAAGGGTTGTAGCTTAATAGTGACGTGTTTGTCTGTCAAATTGACAAGGGGTCAGATGTAGATGTATCCTGCTTGTTAAATAAGAAACACAGAGCCAGTTGCAGAGTTAAAAACCACGAGGTCAGAGCCAAAGCAGAAAACCTTACCCTTCACTGCTTCTGCGGTTCCTCCTCTCCGCAAGAGACCTACTTCTGTGCGTCCTGTCTATTTAAAGACTTTCTGTTCTCCTCCCTCATTGGTTGTAACCCAGCCACATGACCTCCTCATCACTGCCTGTTTGTACAGACCTCCAGGTCTTCTATGGTTGGTATTGAAATTAAAGGCGTGTGTCTGCTATGCTGGCTGTGTCCTTGAACACACAGAGATCCGCCTAGCTCTGCCTCCCAAGGGCTGGGATTAAGGGCGTGCCCCACTACTGCTCGGCTTCTGCTCTGGCTTGCTCTGACCTCAAGGCAACTTTATTGACATACAAATAAAATCACATTTCAATACAAATAAAATATCACTATATTTCCCCTTTTCTATTTTAATAAAAAGAAAAAAAGGAAAAAGTTATAACTAATATAAGAAAAACTATATACAAAAGTACAATAACTATATATACCATATATACAAACAATAAATACCTAAACAATGTCTAGTCCATTTGTAATTGACAAATTCAGAGAAAATAATTCCATTATCTATCCTATTTTGGTAAGTCCAGAATGTACCTGATTCACTTTTTATCCTAACTTATATAGCTAACGGAACTGTCTTATAACGTCTTTCAAATTTATACACTTACAGCTCTTAGTGAGTTTTTCTGAAATCCTTAACAAAGATAATTATAACTATAACTAACTGATCTTCAACTCCCTCAGAGACCCAAGAAGGAAATAATACTACCTAATAAAAAATAAAAACAAGAAGTACATGCAAGCAGCTTCAAAAAAAAATGTGAGTTGACAGAAACAGCCAGCTACCTGGACAGTCACCTGAGGTTTCTCCACAGTGTTGGGGCATCATCTTCAGCCTACAGGCTTAGCGTTTCTGACAGACTCTTTTGTGAACTAAGATGTATACAAGGTCAACAGTTTGACCTCACATTTGGTGAGAGCAGTCCATGTACCAGAAACACCTGAATTCCATTAGTGTCATGTCATGATTCAGGATTTTAAATTCTGGAAATTATTGATGTCTTTTCAATTCAGCTGTCCATTTTTCTTGGCTGTGTATATGTGGCTTCATCTTGGCATCCTGTTCTTCTCCACATCTCTCTATTAAACGCCATTCTACTATTGAGAGAGGTGAGCTTAGTTATTCCTCAAGAATAACTGTTTCATCTGCTGTTCCATTGCACATCAGAAGCCATTGGCCCACTCCCTGTTCAGCTGCCTTCAAAGAAAAGGACATGGTACCTTTTACAGATTGCAAAGGTCACTCACTTCAGGGATGGTGCCATATTGTCCTGGCTTCAGAAGATGCCTTTTGTTAAAGCCACAACCACACTTGTTTTGGCAAGAATTGGTAGTCCTTGGTTTCATGTCCTGTCTGTCCTGTTTGTCAGCAGTTGATTCAAGGATACTTCGTTGTCCAGTGGCTGACTTTTGCAACAATGAAAGTTAGTTCCATATGCAGTTTCTTCAATGCCCATATTTTCTCTGAAGTAGATTGGTACTGCCAGGAGCCGTCATGTCTCATAGTCATAGCAAAAAAGAAAAATTCTTAAGTTATTAAAACATTTTAAATGCCATATTCTGTAGATCTCTGAAGGGTTTGAAGATGACCTGTCTATCTAAAATATATCTGTTTGATCTTGACAACACACCTAATATGACTACAAGTTCAATTGTAATGTCTAACCACTAATTTTCATTTCTGTATATCCTAATAGTTGGTAATACTAACATTCAAGGATTAGCAAATTACAATTACATTGTTAAATGAATGGTATAAATACAATATCTCAAACAAGATTAGAAATACGTATATGGTATATTCTAACAATCTCAATCTCAATAATAATAATTTGTATACAATATAAAACAATCCAATTGAATGTAAAATATTTAAAACTAGTAATTGTCTTTTTTTTTTTTTTTTTTTTTTAACAAGCACCTTTTGCCTAGCCCTTTTCCTAACCCTTAACAACAACTTGTAACCAACCCTCCTAAACAATGAAAACTATCCCAGACCCAATACCCATAAAAAGACCAAAAAACCACCCACCCCACACCACCCCTTTGGGAATGTGGGCGTCGAATTCTTAAAATTGCTTCCTGCTGGGTATGGGCGAAGTTATCTTTATTCTGAAAAGAAAAATTTTGGGTTAATTGACAAATTCTAGGAAAGATAACTATATTCTTTGTTATCCATAATGCCAAAGTTCAGGGTTTATCTCAAGTCCTTGTTCAAGCAGTCTTTGAAACTGGATCATCTCAGCTAGCCATCTCAGAATTGCTCTAAGCACTTTGTAGTCCAAAGCTGATCTGTAGATGATGTTTGTCAGCTTAGTGATATTATTTTCCACGTGGAATTGTCGTTGTGGGGCCCCATCTTCTTCCTGGAGATTTCATTTGATGTTAGGCCTGGCCGTGATTTCCTGCAGAAAACTGAAAAGAGACTCGAACACAAAGACATGTATAGGCAGCTAATCGAAGCCTTTTCTCTAAATTAATTAGTACTCATATGACCATTATTATCTCAACAAAGTTTAAAATATATATATATATCTTGTGAATTCTGATATAAAATTCATACTTTAAGAAAAGTTTAAAGAATCAGAATAGAGTCAAAGAATTGAGATTAGTAATAGAATAGTCCCTTAATTAATTTGGTTTTTCTCCTGTCCCATGTCAGAAGATGGCTCTTTCTTCTGGTATGATACAGGGAGTTTTCATTTTCTTTTTAACAACATGCTTGAGTTTAAAGGAGGAGAGAGCCATTCTCCAACTCCAAAATCAGCTTGGAGCTTTAATTGAACTGGGACTACAAGAAGACTAAGAGTATTAATTTTTTAGAGAAGAGCAGAAACAAACATTTAGAAAGATTTATGAAATTTTGTAGATGATATACCAATAGGCCATTTTACTCTTTTTCCTGGGACAGATGATTTGTCCTTTTTTTCCAGTTGTCTCATTTGTCCAGTGTTCTTCAGATTCCTTAGCCTTCATTCTCCTAAAAGACAAAAACAAAAACCCTTCCCCAAGACTAATTTTGGGGAGGTCCCCTTTTGGCAAGTTACATCTGATTAAATGAAAAGGCATGTATTAATGGTATAAGTGAGTTTAAACTGGATGGTCATGTTGGTTGATGAACTATCACCTCTTCTAATTAAGAGGTCTCTCTTGTTCAAATCGAACCTTTATCAGTTTTGATGGTACCCACAGCTTATCTTCTCCTGCAGAAACAAAAGCAAAACCTCGTCCCCAACGTAACACATGCCCTGGTTTCCATTCTGAGGTCAGCACATCCTTGAAGTATATAGGCTGATTTAATTCTGTTGTTTTTTCTATTAACCAATGTCTCTCTGCAGCTGTTGTTCCTTTCTCATTAGCATTGAGAAAATTCAAAGTTAGTAGAGCATTGTGCAGTCTATTTTCTGGGGGTTTTTGTTACCCCTTTTTGTTTATTTATCATGTCCTTTAGAGTTCTGTTGGATCTTTCTATAACTGCTTGGCCTGTAGGATTATGTGGTATACCTGTAATATGCTTTATATTATAATAAGCAAAAAACTGTTTCATTTTAATAGAGACATATGCTGGAGCATTGTCAGTTTTAATTTGTGCAGGTATACCCATGATGGCCATAACTTCTAGCAAATGAGTGATTACAGAATCAGCTTTTTCAGAACTCAAAGCAGTTGCCCATTGAAATCCTGAATAAGTATCAATAGTATGGTGTACATATTTCAATTTTCCAAATTCTGCAAAGTGAAACACATCCATCTGCCAGATTTCATTCCTCTGAGTACCCTTTGGGTTACATCCTGCTGGTAATGGTGTCTGATTGTAGAAGGAACAAGTAGGACATTTCTTTACAATTTCCTTGGCTTGTTGCCAGGTTATGGAAAAATCCTTTTTTAAACCTTTACTATTGACATGATGTTTCTTATGAAATTCTGAGGCCTCCAGCACATTTCCTATCAATAATTTATCAATCTCATCATTACCTTGTGCTAGAGGGCCTGGCAGACCAGTATGGGATCGGATGTGAGTTATATATAAAGGATGACTCCTTTCCCTGATTGTATCTTGTAATTGAATAAATAGTGAAGTTAATTCTGAAGCATCAGGGATAAATTCTGCAGTCTCAATATGTAATACCACTCTTTCAGCATACTGAGAGTCAGTAACTATATTGAGAGGTTCTGAAAAATCCATTAATACCAAGAGAATAGCATACAATTCTGATTTTTGAACTGAATTATAAGGACTTTGAACCACTTTACTTAAATTTTCTGATTTGTAACCTGCCTTTCCTTGCTTGTTGGCATCTGTATAAAATGTCCGAACTCCAGATATGGGTTTTTCACGTACAATTCGAGGCAAGATCCAATCAGCTCTCTTTATAAGATCAATTCTATTGCTTTTAGGATATTTGCTGTTAATTTCTCCCAAAAAATTACTGCAAGCTCTTTGCCAAGGTTCACTTTCTGCCCATAATTTTTCAATGTCCTCTTTAGTTAAAGGTACAACAATTTCTGCTGGGTCTATTCCTGCTAATTGACGAAGTCTCAATTTTCCTTTCAAAATTAAGTCAGAGATTTTTTCCACATAAGTTTTTAATTTTTTATTTGGTTTATTTGGTAAAAATATCCATTCTAATATAATATCTTCTCTCTGCATTAATATTCCTGTAGGAGAATGCCTAGAAGGTAAAATAACCAAAATGCAATCCAGCTTTGGATCAATACGATCTACATGTCCTTCATGTACTTTTTTTTCTACCAAGGCCAATTCTTTCTCAGCTTCAGGTGATAATTCTCTTGGACTATTTAAGTCCTTGTCACCTTCTAAGGTTTTGAACAAATTATTCAGTTCATCATTTTTTACCCCAACAATAGTTCGTAGATGAGAAATGTCCCCAAATAATCTTTGAAAGTCATTAAGAGTCTGTAGGCGATCTCTCCTAATTTGTACCTTTTGAGGTCTAATTTTTTGTAGCTCTATTTTATATCCTAAATAATTAATAGAATCTCCTCTTTGTATCTTTTCAGGAGCAATTTGTAATCCCCAGCCAGGCAATATTTTCTTTACTTCTTCAAACATTCTTTCTAAAGTATCTGCACTTGAGTCAGCTAGTAAAATATCATCCATATAATGATAAATTATAGATTTAGGAAATTTTTTACGTATCACTTCTAAGGGCTGTTGTACAAAATATTGGCACAGGGTTGGACTATTCAACATTCCCTGTGGGAGGACTCTCCATTGAAATCTTCTAACCGGTTGAGAATTATTGTAAGTAGGCACCGTGAAAGCAAATCTTTCTCTGTCTTTTTCTTGTAGGGGTATTGAAAAGAAACAGTCTTTTAAATCAATAACTATGAGAGGCCATCCTTTAGGTAACAGAGTAGGCAAAGGAATTCCAGATTGTAGAGAGCCCATTGGCTGAATTACTTTGTTAATCGCTCTAAGGTCTGTTACCATTCTCCATTTACCAGATTTCTTTTTAATAACAAATACAGGAGAATTCCATGGGCTAGTAGATTCTTCAATATGCTGAGCATTTAACTGTTCTTCTACCAGCTCTTCTAAAGCCTGGAGTTTCTCTGTTGTTAAAGGCCATTGATGAACCCATACAGGCTTGTCTGTTAACCATTTTAAAGGTAGAGCTGTTGGTGCCTTTGGAAGATCATCAGTTTTTCTGCCCTGTTCTTGTATAATATGGATGGCTGGTGACCACTCATTAGAATAATACCTTCTAATATTTCTCTCAGAAACATGTGCTAGTTTATTATTTATTTCTGAGGTTGGAGGGATGTTAATCTGAGTATTCCATTGTTGTAACAGGTCTCGACCCCACAGGTTCATGGCTATGTTAGCCACATATGGTTTTAATCTGCCTCTCTGTCCTTCTGGGCCTATACATTCGAGCCATCTTGCACTCTGTTTAACTTGAGATAATGTTCCAATTCCTAACAGTTGAACATTTACCTCCTGAAGAGGCCAAGATGGATGCCAAAATTCTGGTGCAATTATGGTAACATCAGCACCTGTGTCTACCAGACCAGACAACAAAACACCATTTATTTTTATTGTTAATTGTGGTCTTTGTTCATTTATAGAAGTTTGCCAAAAAATTTTCTTTATGGTCTCTCCTGAATTTTCTGTTCTCTCTGTCTCAGTTGTTCTATTACTCTGAGTAGCCTCGTTTATTCTGAAAGGCATTTGGTCATTTAACTGCTCTGAGTAGGGGTCTCCTCTACAATTGCAGGAAAAGTCTGAACTGAATTCACTGTAGGGGCCTGCCTGAGGCCCCTCTGGGAGTTTCCCAAAGACTGAGGCAAAGTATTACCTTGTCTGTCCCTTGTTGATCTACATTCATTGGTCCAATGTCTTCCCTTACCACACCTTCTACATACTCCTGAGGGAAGGGGCATTCTGTTGCCATTGTTCCTTGAAGAAACATTGTTTCTAGAAGTGCCCTGTTTACAGTCCCTTTTCAAATGTCCTTGCTTTCCACATCCAAAACATCTAACATTCCTCAAACCTCTTGAAATTGCTTCTCCTACCCACATATTATCATGATCATGAGCCTCAACATTAACCGTGTCTCTAATCCAATCTTCCAGGGGTGCAGATCTCGCCTTTAAAGGCCTGATTATTCTCTTGCATGCTTCATTTGCATTCTCAAAAGCCAAAGATTCAATTATTATCTGGCTAGCTTCTGAATTTGGGACCATTCTCTTTACTGCTGAAGTCAATCTTTGTAAGAAATCTGTGAAAGATTCTTTTGGGCCCTGTATAACCTTTGTAAATGACTCAGTTTTCTTCCCTGGTTCCTCAACTCTGTCCCATGCATTCATGGCTGCCATTCGACATAGAATTAGAGTTTGCATATCATATAAACATTGTGTTTGTACTGCAGCATATTGGCCTTCTCCAACAAGCTGATCCTGGAAGATTTGTATACCTCTATCACTACATTGTTTTGCTATGGTTTTAGCTTCCTGTTTGAACCACATTTGCCACTGGAGCTGCTGTCCCGGTTCTAGAACCGCCTGTGCCAGCTCCCGCCAGTCCTGTGGTATAATTCTATTATAAGTCGACCAGGAGTTTAACATTTGTTTTACATATGGAGAATGCATGCCATAAGATACTATTGCCTCCTTAAACCTTCGTAAGTCTAACATTTCAACTGGAGTCCAAATATTTTGTGTAGTCATTTGACCAGGCTGCTGTTGTATGGTTACCGGATAAATTAAGGGTGATTGTGTGAAAACAGGCTTTCTTTCTGTAACCTTATAATCCAATCCTGAAACAACTTCACTGTTAATTTTCTCTGTCTGAATCTGAATTTCTCTATAATTCATTTTAACAGGTTTAACAAGTTTTTCTAAAATTTTTATCCTGGCACTTAAATTGGCTGTCTTTTTAAATTGTAAAATAAGGATAAGAAGAATAATAATGTACATAATTAGATCAACATTAATCTTCTCATATAGTTGTTCCATTACCATACTGCCTAAAATTTCAAACAAAGCCCAATTTTCTTCCAATGTACACATAAAACCCATTTTTTTTTTTTAATGTGGAAAAAAATCTCTTTTAAATAGTTTCCTTTAAAATATCTGATATAAATGACTTACCAATTCTGCGCAGAACAGTAGAAATCCGAGGGAATTTCCAAACAGCTACCTAGCGTCCGAGGTGGGAATCCAGAGAGAGAGAGAGAAAGAGAGAAAGAGAGAAAGCGTAGCCACGTTCTGGCTAAAATCTTGAATCCAGCCGCTTCAATGTTCCGGTCTGAGCGGAGTCGAGCCTGGGCTCTGGCTTCCTTAAGCTCCGACCGACCACGTGCGCTGGCGTTTCAGCCAAAAGCAGCCTATCTGCAGTTGCGTGTAGCTACTGCAATTAGCGGTAGCTCCCGCAGGCCTGAGTTGTTTGTAGCACCGGCTTTTTAAGCAAGTAACTCCAGCTGCAGCGCCTGAGTCCTAAGCTGAGCTAGGCCTGGGTTAGACCAGGGCTAAGCCGGAGCTAGGGAGGCAGGCCCGCCCAGGCGGGAAGCCGGACCCACTGCCAAGGCAAGCGGTTTTTTAATGAATTCTTGCCACGTTGGGCGCCAATTGTAGATGTATCCTGCTTGTTAAATAAGAAACACAGAGCCAGTTGCAGAGTTAAAAACCACGAGGTCAGAGCCAAAGCAGAAAACCTTACCCTTCACTGCTTCTGCGGTTCCTCCTCTCCGCAAGAGACCTACTTCTGTGCGTCCTGTCTATTTAAAGACTTTCTGTTCTCCTCCCTCATTGGTTGTAACCCAGCCACATGACCTCCTCATCACTGCCTGTTTGTACAGACCTCCAGGTCTTCTATGGTTGGTATTGAAATTAAAGGCGTGTGTCTGCTATGCTGGCTGTGTCCTTGAACACACAGAGATCCGCCTAGCTCTGCCTCCCAAGGGCTGGGATTAAGGGCGTGCCCCACTACTGCTCGGCTTCTGCTCTGGCTTGCTCTGACCTCAAGGCAACTTTATTGACATACAAATAAAATCACATTTCAATACAAATAAAATATCACTATAGTCAGATGCACTGGATAGTTTCGTGTGTCAACTTGGCACAAGCTAGAGTCATCAGAGAGGAAGGAGCCTCAACTGAGGAAACACCTCCATGTGATCCAGCTATCAGACATGTTCTTAATAAGTTACTGATGAGGAGGGCCCAGCCCATGGTGGGTGGTGTGATCCCTGGGCTATTGGTCCTGGGTTCTCTAAGCAAGCAGGCTGAGCATGCCATGAAGAGCAAGTCTGTAAGCAGCACTCCTCCATCGGCTCCTAACTCCAGGATCCTGCCCTCTTTGAGTTCCTGTCCTGACTTCCTTCAATGATCAACAGCAATGCAGAAATGTAAGCCAAATAAAGTTTCTTCCTCCTCCTCCTCAAAAAAAAGAGTTGTAATTAATATATATTTTATCTTCTACACAATTTGCTCTTTAGAGATGTTTAATTACAGCTTTATTAAACTGACAGAAACACTTAGAAGCCAGAAGCAGAAGGAGCTCTCTGAGTTAGAAGCCAGCCTGGTCTAGAGTTCCTGAACAGTTAGAACTTCCCAGAGAGATCCTGTCTCAACCACCCAACCAAACAACCAAACAACAAAACCAATCAACCAACCACAACAACAAATCAAACAATGACAGGAGCAAGAAAATAAAAAAAGAAAAGAAAAGAATAATAATAATAATAATAATAATAATAATAATAAGAAGAAGAAGAAGAAGAAGAAGCAATGAATTTTGGGTGGGAAGATAGCTCAGTTTAAGAACACTTGTTATACAACCATGAGGACCACAGTCTGGATCTTAGAACTCACATAACAAGCCATGGATCCCACAAACACATGTTACTCCAGCTTCAAGGGATCTGACACTCTCTTCTTGCCTCTGATACTCCCACTTTGTTGCTGTGTCCCCTCCTACCCCTACACACGCACACAGCACCCCATGGCACACCAAGGTGAAAGGGTTGCTGAGACTGACAGCTGGAATGGACTGGGACTGCTGGACGTCATTTATTTAACAGGGAAAGTAAATGAAGGTATAGGATGCTGACACACTGAAGGCCTGAGGGTTAAGCAGCAAGCTTAAAATGGATAAGTAAAAAAAAAAATCTAACAACATGACTCAAGGGAAGTCTGAAAGAATAAACATGAAAAGAAAAAGGTTAGTGCCTGCTACACAGCTAGGGGAAGAGAGTTGCCATAGGAACCATAGAGAAGGAAAAGAATTCAAAGAAATTACTGGCTCTTAAAATCAACTTTGAGATGTTAAACAATCCTATTCTCTTCTCCTCCTTCTCATGCCCCTGCAGTGAGAGGGATTGAACCTAGGGCCTTATACATACTGCATAGCAGCTCTTCCACTGAGCCATACCCTAGTGCAAACAAGGAAAAGTGATGTCCCCTGAGCATTAGTTCCTGAAAGGCAAGGCTAAGCAGGATACTGGGAGTAACAAGTGTACTCAAGGCTGTGGCTC
>NW_023413747.1:0-30958 GCF_903995425.1 Onychomys torridus | reverse complement strand
AGAGAATTTCACATCAAACTTAAATATTTCCTTAACTCCACAAAACCATGGTGCATTAATATCAATAGGTGAAACATAATTTCTGCAAACATACATTCAACCTTAATTCACTCATAACTCCTCCTTCTCTTTATAATTTTTAAACAATCTCAAACTTAGTTAGAAGAAAACCCGAACTCATAAAATTCCTACAAGCCCACATTGAAAATATTCTCAATCTAACCATTAATACTTTGAAAACTTTTAGCAAAACATACAAAAGCAGTTTCTTAATAAAACTCTTTACACTTTAAAAGTAGTCTCTTAGTATACCCCATTTGCATTTCTTACTACAAAACATGACATTACTCCACTCAGTTTTTTAAGTACACTAAGGAATATAAACTCTCCCTTTTCTTTATAATTTTTAAAGAAAAATCTCAAGTCTAGTTAGAAAACCCACACTTTTCTGTTTAAACAGTTCCATTTGTAACACAAAACCAGTTCCACAAGTCATTTCATTTTTACATAATCAGTCCCATAAAACAATTCTTGAATCACCAGTTAATAAAGCATATATGCATACACAAAATTGCATCTTTAGTCTAGGTAGAAACAATAAGTTTCTTCATTTATACAGTTCCAATTTTAATCCAATTACAGAAACCAATTCCCAGGTCATTACTATAAGTAAACTCAAAATCATCCCATTGCGGTGAAATCACTATTGTTCATTTCATTTCTTAAGTCCCAAAATTCAAATAATAAACTCTGGTACAAGCCTTCTAAATATGAAGAAATCCATAACAAAAGTCTTTTTATAGTTTTATCTAATTATTTTAAGTTCAAAAAGTTCAAAAAAATAAATTCTGGTATCAGGCTTTCACTTCCAAATATGAAGAGACGTTTTACAACCAAAACTTTTTGCAGTTAACAATTTAGTTTAAACAAGCGTCTCTGCAACTTTTATTCTCAAGCCAGAGACTTCTTTAGGGACAATAGTAGTCTAAACTGCACCGTTTTTTATATTAGCTCAGGTTTTTCTGTGTTGCGTTGATTTTCCACGGATCTCAGCTGTGGATGCCTTGTGGTTCTGACGTCTGCCATTCTTAGCTTCTTAGCGGCTTCTGGAGCTTTTGAAACCATTCAGCCTGCTTGCTCTATAGTCTACTAGGACACTACCTTGTGTGTCTCAGGTTCTTTCACCATATACATTAAGCATAGATTCACAATCAACATTTACACTTTTTCCACAAACTTACATATAACATGTGTTTAAGCATAAACTCACACTCAACATTTACACATTTTTACAAACTCACATATAACATATTAACATCTACTTATTTATACTCCTTAAGGAAACTATAGAACTACTTTAGCAAATATATTTCTTATTACTTCTTATATACTTCTTATATTCACTCCATCTTATTTCTTATTTAAACTTACATTTACAACTAGTATCTTTACTTCTTACAAGCTTATTACTACATGTCTTAAGACTACCTTAGATACTTCTTGCAAGCTTATATTCTTAAAGGAACTCTAGAGATCTATTTTACAAACATATACAGGGCTACCATTAGCATATATTTAACTTAGCAAACACCTAAAGATTTCTTAACACAGATCTAACAAGACAGAATAATTTCTGCAAACTCACATATCTTATTTTCTTCTTTTTCTGCTTCTTCTCTTAATTATCCTCACTATCTCTATTAAAAGATTCTCTCAACTAGACAGGAAGTACATACATCATTTCTAAAGTTTAGAGTTTATAGTCAGCTTTGCTATACAACACTGAGATTTAGTGAGTGTTGTCATTATAGAATTGTGATACTTGATGCTAGAGGATTGTAACATTCTCAGGACGAAGCCACACCCCAAAGTTGCCCAGTTCTCTCAGCCATTCCGGAACCGGCAAAGATGCACTGTCAGTGGTAAACGGTTTTTAACTAGAGGCTGTCCCTTCACCTAAATTCATAATAGCTCCCCTAAGTGCTTCAATTCAGACAAACGTTTCTATTGCAGCAGTACTTTTGGTTTGTTCTACCGAAAAACTTCACTTCACCCTGAGGGTGAAATTCCCGTATTTAGCTGCTGTAAAGCTCTTAGCAAAATACTGCACAGCTATTAGGTGATATAAAGTATTTTTCTAAAGGAGCTGGTAAAGCCAAAAGCAGCACTACTCCAAACTCCATTTCCTCACTTTCATTCTGGTTCCTTTATAGGAACGTCATCGGAGCTCACTGTCCTTAGTTCCACGCTCCTTACCAGGAGCTCTGGTAACCACTGAGCTCCATCCTCCTCTTGTGAAAAAACACAAACATGTCCTGGACCCCATATTAACACAGGATAGGACCCTTCCATAATCCAGAGCAGGGATCTTTCCATTTCACTTGAGCAAAAGTCGCTTGGGTGCCACTGTGCCATAATGTATCTGCAGCAAACTGCTCACAGACATCCATATTCAAAAAGTTCTGAACAAAAAGAGCATGATTTAATGCATTATGTGGTGATTGAGGGTAAATTTCTTCCTTTTTTATTTTTATTTTTTGAAGCACTTTCCACAGTACATTGTCCCTGAGGATTATAAGGAATTCCTGTTTTATGCATGATTTCCCATTGGGTAAAAAGTTGTTGAAATGCCTTACTACTATATCCAGAACCATTTTCAGTTTTAATAATTTTTGGTATACCCATATATGAAAACACTTCAAGCAGTGCATAATTACATGTTTTAGAGCTTCCCCAGTTTGTGCACTAGCCATTAAGAATCCTGAATAAGTGTCAATGGTCACATGTATGTGTGTATATATTATATGTTTTTTGAGACAGGGTTCCTCTGTATAGTTTTGCGCCTTTCCTGGAACTCGCTTTGTAGACCAGGCTGGCCTCAAACTCACAGAGATCCACCTGGCTCTGCCTCCCGAGTGCTGGGATTAAAGGCGTGTACCACCACCGCCTGGCACAAGTACATATCTTAATTTGCCAAATTCTGCAATATGTGTAACATCCATTAGCCATAGATGATTAGGAAGAAGACCTTGAGGGTTTACCCCTAAGTGAGGGACAGGAAAATATTTTGGACATGTCTCACATCGTTTAACTATTTGAGGAGCTGCTTCTTTGGTAAAATTGAATAGCTTTCTTAAGCTTTTACTATTTTGGTGATGAAGAGTATGTGACTGTTGAGCCATTTCCACTTGGGATAATGGTACTATCTTGGTTAACTTATCAGCCATTGCATTACCCTCAGCTAAAGGACCAGGAAGATTGGAGTGAGCTCTAATATGGCCCACAAAGCATGGCAGCTTTCTTTTGTGGAATAGTATCTTAAATTTGTTGACACATTTTAACTTGATTATTGTTAGTTCCAATATTTTCACCAAAACTTACTATTCAAAGGAGTCAGGAACATAGATGTTCTTTCATGAAGCATATCCTTCATTAACTTACTCTGAGAAAAAGCATTTTCAGGATTTAGTATTTTCACTTCATTAGCTTTAACTCCTGATGTTATTATTAGCAGCTGTAATATTTAGCATTGATTTCTTATAGGGAACTTTCAGGTGAAGCAACTTTTTTGGAGGGGGTTTGAGACAGGGTTTCTCTGTGTAGCTTTGTGCCTTTCCTGGAACTCGCTTTGGAGACCAGGCTGGCCTGGAAATCACAGAGATCTGCCTGTCTCTGCCTCCCAAGTGCTGGGATTACAGGTGTGTACCACCACCACCCAGCATGCAACTATTTTTTTTAAGACAGATTTTTCTGAAGTTTGTTTGCCATCTATAAAGCAGTAATTCCTTTTTTGAATGCCTGTTTCCTTGTCTCCTTATTAGATTTGCAAAGGAATCACTCATTGCAGGCTGTTCGTTCAAGGCAAAGAACTTTTTAAATTTCCCATACTGTCTTCTAACACAATGTTCAGTATACGGACTGCTTTGCCTTGTTAAGGATTTTAAAATGGCTTGTTTGCTCTTTCTGGTAGCTTTGTGTCTGATCTGAGTTCTCAAGAGGTAAGATTAAGCTTTCTAGCTTGCATTGAGAAGAAACTTCATTCTGAGCTGAAAAGTTTTGGGACAGTATCGCCATCTTTAGCTGAAAAACTACATTTCCCAGAATGCATTTCTCTTCATCAGTTCACTGTTAAGAGCTGGCTTATGGACCCCATTTCCCATAGTTCTACTTGGGTCTGGGAGTCAATCTCCAGTTCTCTTTTACTGGACTTGCTGTAGAAGGTTTTGCTTTTGCAACAAGAGATTTGAACCAAGAGTTTTAAGTTTTCAGTTATGGGACATTGAGAGATTTCTATTCTCTCCTCAGCTGGCTTTTACAGGTATCTCTCCTTCATTTGACACTGGCCCGGGATCAGACTGCACCTGCCTCCTTAGTGGGCATTGAGGCTGGCATTCCTGAGAGCAACTTTCCTCGGGGCTTGTGTTTGCCTTAGCCAGTCAGTGAAAAACAAAAACAGTTTACAGCAGTGCTTTTCCATGATCCTTCGAAGAGATTTTCGCCCACTGATTTCATTCTCATTTTGCTTGATCCTTTCCCCTCAGATGCAGAGCTTCAGGTATCTGTCTGTGGTCTGTTCCTCTGCTAGCTGCCTGTGGAGGCGGGGCTTTCTTCTCCCCAATCTGCCTCAAACTCTTAGCAGCTTTCACAGGTCATGCATTTTCTGGGGAGGGTCATGTCCCTTCTATTTCTTCAGAGTGTTTCTCCCTGACAGTTCCCAGTTTGGTCTCAGTTTATCCCCTCTGCCCCAGAAACAGTTTCCAACACTACAGTGGCGGCTTTCCCTGCTGCTGAAGGGAGGGGCTTTTTGTCCGTTTCTGTTTTGGGGGTCTGTGGAGTTTGTGTTCATAAATCAAGCTTCTGCTTTTCTAACGGGGAGGATTTTGCCATCTCTAAACTGCCATAAGGCAGGTGTTTTGCCTCATCAGGCCTTCACCTGGCCCAGTCCCCCAGTGGGTTGCATGTGCTTGTCTGGGTGCTCAAGGACAGAGCTTATGCCAGAGGCAATCACCCCTCAGGTCTACACTCCCTCATCTCACCAGGAGTCAGTAGAAACAAAGCTTTTCTCAAAGAGATGCTTTCTCTGAGAGAAAAGAACTCCACTCTGTTCTTCATTCTGCCCTGGGTGGGCTCTTTCCCCAGACAGCGTTCTGACTCAGCAACACAACTGCTTCAGACGCAGTTCAGCTTCACTGCTTTCCCAGAAAGGTCCTTTCTCTGATAGGAAAGCTTTTCTCAGATTTCTTTTGGAAGTTGTGGACTTGTAGGAAAGTGGACAACTGTGTGTTTTCCACCGGCTTTAGCTTTGTTTGTTCATTAGCAATCTTCCCCTGGGTCCTGCACCTTCCTGCCTCAGCTCTGCACTCCAGGAATTGGCAACTGCAGGAACCCTCCTATCCCCGACATGCAGGCCAACTCAGACAGGCTGGCCAGTCACCTCTGAGTTTTTGGTCAGAAGCGAGGATACAATGCTAACAGAGTTAGTATTGCTTCAGGGGATCTTTGTGTTAGGAGGATAGAGAGCACCTTTTCATCCTGAAACATTCACTCAGAAACAAAACCCTTGATGCCTCAGCTCGGCTGTAGCTGAAAATCTTGGCTTTTTTGCTTTTCTCAGGTAAAGTTTTCTGCCCTTTGGGCTCTGTATCTTTTTACCCTCACTCTCCCAAGTGTTTCCCTCTGGGGACTTTGACCCACTGTCTTTAACTAGCTTGAAGAAACAGAGCCTAGAAGAGAGGCTTTTAGGAACTCCATCCCTGTCTCCTGCATTGCAGGGAGTATTTTTAAAGCTTGAAAGAGAACTTAGAGAGGTTTTGCTGTCTTAAGAGGTTTGTTGTTTTCCCTTAGAAGAAATCACAGGTGATTCCCATACTAATATCTTCAGGTGATTCTAAATTTTGTCCTTCTGAGAGAGAATTCTGAAAGGCTTTAGTTGTTTTTTTTTTGGGGGGGGATGGGGTTCAAGACAGGGTTTCTCTGTAGCTTTGTGCCTTTTTCCTGGAACTCACTTGGTAGCCCAGGCTGGCCTCGAACTCACTGAGATCCGCCTGGCTCTGCCTCCTGAGTGCTGGGATTAAAGGCGTGTGTCACCACCGCCCGGCAGTTTTTAAGTTTTTTTTTAAGAGAGCTTTTGAGAAAGATTAAAGCTTTTTAGGGAGATTTCCACCCCCCCCCAATTTTCCAAGAAAAGCTTTTAGTTTAAGAGAAAGATTTTTCCCCAAGAAAGACCAACTTTCCCCAAACCTTCTGAATTTTAAGCTTTTTGGCTTTTTACACCTGCATTTTTGCCTCAGGGAGAAATCACGTTCTCCTGCCACTTGGACTTAGCATTTCAGCTGTCCCCAGGTCAAAAGCTTCCATAGGAAACTTTTTCTTCCCCATAAGCTGAAAGAAGAGCGTTTTTACTACCCGTAAAGCTCAAAGAAAGATTTTTCCCAGTTTGTGTTCATAGCCCCCAAAGTTAGAAAATTGAAGAGTTTTTCTGTCTAGTTGCTTTTAGTTATCTTAAATTTTTCTACACGATCTTACACTTTTAAGTTTTCCTACACTATATTACTATGTCTATATCTATATCTATATCTATATCTATCTATCTATATCTATCTATCTATATATATATATATATATACCTTAAACTTATTTTTCACAGATAGAAATTGAGAAAGGGACAGAAGATAGAAAATTTTGACAGAAGAGAATTTTGCCCTGCAGCATCAGACATCCAGTCAGTTTTTCCTTTTCTCTCCAGCATAAAAACCCTGCCCCTCGACAGGTGGTGGTGGCGCACACCTTTAATCCCAGCACTTGGGAGGCAGAGCCAGGTGGATCTCTGTGAGTTCGAGGCCAGCCTGGTCTACAGAGCGAGATCCAGAAAAGGCGCAAAGCTACACAGAGAAACCCTGTCTAAAAAAATAAAATAAAATAAGTGAAAACACACACAGAAACATACACATCGACACACTGAGACACACCCAGGGATACACACACACACACACACACACACACACACACACACACACACACGAACATTGTCTGAAATCTTAGGGAGACTGTCAACAGTAAAGTCACTGACAGGTGATGGTCATTTGGTGCAAACACCTGAGGCTGTGACTCCAATTAGTGGAAAATCTGCTCCCTACAATGACCTTGTCTTGAATTTACCTGCATCTATATACTGGTGGCAGACTCGTGTTCACAGGCCTTCATTTTGCATGGAAAGGATCACCTTCTGAGAAATGCCTAGCCTTTGTGCCTTCTCTAAGAGAAGTCTCATGTCTTTGGCCTTCACCTTGCCAAAAATGTTCTTCCATAAAATATGTACCACATATGATGAATTATTGCAATTTACCTCTTTTTTTTTTTTTTTTTGAGACAGTGTTTCTCTGTGTAACTTTGCGCCTTTCCTGGAACTCGCTTTGTAGCCCAGGCTGGCCTCGAACTCACAGAGATCCTCCTGGCTCTGCCTCCCGAGTGCTGGGATTAAAGGTGTGCGCCAGCACCGCCGGCTGCAATTTACCTCTTATTATTCATACTTACCAAGATTGCATCATATTTACCTTTGAGAGATAATGTAATGGGACATGAACATTCACTTTTAAATAGTTGCTGAAAGTTAAATACATGGTGTGCAGATGCTCAGAAGGTGATAAGACTTATGCACACACATCGGTACCCTGTTTTGAATCTCTAGTGCACATATCAAAAAAGGTCAGACAATTCTATGCATACCCCTAACCCCAGCATATTCAGGGGCAGAGAAAGCAGGATTCTGGGTCTTGCTGAATATTAGTTTGGGTTTAACTTCAATGAAAAACCTTGATTGAAGGAAGGAAGACAAAAGTGAAAGACCAGGGTTGTTATAATTTACATTTTTAATTCTTTGAGAATTTCATGTGACTACTGTGTTTACATTATTCTATCCCACCTTCTCCTCAATCCAACACATCCCACGTCCCCCCTTCAAATATATGACTTCTTCTATGATAACTATTATACTTACATCAACAGATGAGTTCATTTAATGTTGTTCTGATGTATACCTAAGTGTGTTCTTGTATGTTTAGTGCTGTTAGTTCAGGATTAGATAACTTATGTGGAGGTTTACCCCTGGAGAAAATTGATTCTACATCTCTCTGCAACCATCGATTGCCTATAGCTCCCGGTCTAGGGTGCCGTATCAGTAGGGGTTGTCATGATGCAGGTCCTATTTGGGGAACTATATCACCCCTGCCATGTCTAGAAGACACTATCTAGCAGCATATGTCCTGTCCCTCTGGTTCTTATAGTCTTTCCAGTCCTCTACCAAAATGTCCCCTGAACCTTAGGTGTAGGGGTTATCTTACGCATCTACAATTTGGGATCCCACAATTTGTCTTCTGACATTCACATGCAAACTGAGCCAAACCAGTAGTCCCTCCAAAGAGAATGCATGTGAAGATTTGTATTTAATCTTCAATCAGATAGATTATTTTATGTTGCTTTAGGTCCCCCACTCTCTGGAGATACAACAATTCAGTTACTCATATCTCTCCAGGCCTTTTTCTGTTTTAATTTCCCTTCAAGGGAAGACACTTCAGCAGCTGCCCAACCATCCTGTTCACTAGGTCTTTTTTGTTTCCAGAGCTGAGGACCGAACCCAGGGCCTTGAGTTTGCTAGGCAAGCACTCTACCACTGAGCTAAATCCCCAACCCCATGTTCACTAGGTCTAGTCAGATGTACTGAGTCCATGCACTTTTACCCACATCAAGCAAGAATGCTGCATAAGTAGTAAGCAGTACCATGAGCTGACAGTCACTTTCTGTCCCCTTTAGTGTTACCTGAAGAGGCAAGGGTGAAGGTGGAAAAGGTAAGTGGGCCTTTCTCTTCTCTAAGATAGAAAGGTTATTCTAGTGATCTTATGTTTCAGTGGATATCCCACTGAACAACGAAACTGAGCAGGGCATCATGGGTATTAGAGAGTTAACTTAGGAAGAGGACAAAGTGGAATTGTACCATCCTGGTCAAGACTGAATCAAATCTCCCAGTGTCAGGTGTCACAGTCTGTATGAGGGGACCTTTTCTTCTGGAGAAAAAAAGGCTCCTCTTTAGATAAATGTATCTAATATTGACTTAGAAGTTAACAGGCATATCATCTATTAAGATATGTTTTTCCCCTAGGGACCTCTCCTATTTGTTTCTCCAGCCTGTCTTCTAGATGGAGTTTGGGTTGTTCCCCAAAAGTCTATGTGATGGAAAGCTTCATGCATCCAATATTTGAATATTTAGGGTATAATACATTTAAAACATGTTCATTCATGAAAATAATTGGAGGCACCCTCATAGAAGGAATTAATCTCCCAAGGCAGGTTGTTAATTTGGTCTGCCATGCTGGGATGTAGCTTTAGGAGCCCTCAGTGAAGGCCAAACAGAAGAGGTGCTCTGCTCTCACTTTGAGTCAGCATGAGTGTGTGATGTATTAGTTTTAGTCACAAAGTACGTAGCCCTGCTTTTCTGTGACATCATCACATAATGTATCGATACAATCTTTTTTAATGTCTTTTTCCTATCCTGCTTTACACTATGCTATGTCATAGGGTGAACCAAAGAGCTATGCAAACAGACTCTGTATGACCTGAACCTCAAAGTGTTTTCTTTCCTTTCAATTACAGGTGGAGAATAGAACATTTAATTGCTGTATGTATTATGGAATCTCTCAAAACACATTTTAGACTTGTTTAAATGCTGGCTGTCTTTTCTCTGGTACAGCAATGTACCTATTGGGAGTGAAACTTGGGAGTGAAACTTGGGAGTTTAAGTGGGGAAAATGCAATGACCTGAGTAACGAGTCCTACCCATGTGTCTACAGTCACTGTATTCAGTTCTGATGCCTCTAGTTATTTTGACTTTTGTGCACCAGGCAGGGTCTAAATAGATTTTTCCCCCTATGACAGAGTCCACTTTCCTCTGACAAATTTGTCAATTCAAAAAGCATGATACACATTTTACCTAAAAATGTGTGATAGACTTGGTTTTGTTTTGTGTGTGTGTGTGTGTGTGTGTGTGTGTGTGTGTGTGTGTGTGTCTGGAGAATCATACCTCACAGTGTAGGGATGGGTCATCAGTCTTTCCAGTGATAGAGCTCAGGAAGTACTTTTTACTTTGTCAAGGGCTCAGGAATTCCTATGTGAGAGGTCCAGCTTCCCAGCATCTGCCTGCAATAACCCAGACTTAGGTAGACATCAGACAGTGATGAGCACCAAGTGGGCAGAAAGCCAGGCAGTACTCTTTAGCTGCCTACAGACACTCATAAGTATGATAGATGGAAAGTCCATATGTTTGGTCAGATCAGAGCATTTGACTATAGGAGACACTGCACTGAAAAATAGGTCAGATGTGTGTGATAACGGGATTTATGGTAGAGATGGCTCAATCCAGTAAGAACTATTATAAAATCTTAACAGATTAGACAATATTAACATGAGCCCAAAGAGCCACACAATTTGTGGGAAATGTCCACTAAGACCACTGTTATCCCTTCATTTTTGAGCTGTACTGGAACATTCTTTTGCTAAATATACATCTTTAAAGGTGAGCTTGAGTTTGTGTTCCAGTATTACTTCTATCACTGGTGGTCAGTCTCCCTGCTGCCTGCTCTGTCTGAGCACTCAGTGGAATGATATAAGCAGCAGTGAGTTATACAGGCAGAGTATGACTGGTTATCATCATTTTGAAGAAGCTGGCTGTGTTAGAATATGCTCACAGTCAGATTTGTCAAAGTGGGTCAATGGGCAGGAATATAAAGACCAGTGGTTAACTGTGCTCCTAGCATGATCCCAATGACTGTATAAAATGTGCCCATTGTGGCATCCTTCAGTAAACCCAATAGTTCAGAGCTAGAGTGAGGAGAAACATAAATTGAAACTCATCCTTTTATACATAGGGATGATATAGAATGATTTGGACTCTGACTATTTCTATGGAATATGCTCAAGTCTATAATCTTTCAGTGTGGTTCCTTGATAATCAAAATGAGTCACTGGGAGGGATATGACAGGTTGAAGATGCAGAAGAAGGGTCACATATTTGTACTAAACCAGTGCCCTCTATTCCAGTTTTTAGTCAGGGATAGGAAGGTGAGGAGTATCTCTCTCAGGCTGCTTCTGTCAGAGTTGGTCACAATGACAGGAGCGTAACTAACATGGTACCCAAAGGTGAAAAGTAGGGAGTGCACACAGACTTTTACTGCTCAGTCATGTAAGGCAATACCATGTGTTCTCTGTGAACTACAAGTGCCATAGGTAAATAAAGAATGAAAGTCAACAACAGCCACGCTTCCCATGCTGGAGCCAGGGGATCACTCTGAATGCAGTCGCTAGCTTCTAACTGAATCCCTCTGGTATTTAACAAACATCGTTAGAGCATTTCTGCTGTACATGTGTCTTTATTTGTGATTTACCATTTGTAGTTGTCTTTTAGACTAGAAAGGCTCATGGGAAGTCCTTCTTAAACTTCCAGTGTTTGGAGAAAAGCATGGAAGAACGAGGACGTGAATGAGCAGCATTGTAGTCATTCGATCACAGAAGGAAGGGCTCCCATCTGGCACCAAACCCATATAACACATTCAGTCCTGCTGCACTTTTTGTATTGCACCAGCCACATAAATGTAGTCAGTACCTATGGTGTCTATAGACTGCTTAATCACAAAACGTGGTGATCTTCCTGACTCTGATGATTAGCTGGCACAGGAAATTCGACCATATTTACAAACACACAGCAATGATTAGTTTTCTGTTTTCCTGCCGTAAACTAATATAACTCTCCCTGTTGTAACTACATTCCCAGTGACATCAATCTTTAAAAGATTTTTTAAGAAGAAAACTGTCATCCCTCAAGGTGTGGGGGATCGTCAAGCTGCTGCAGCTGCTGCAGCTGTTCGAGCTGTGATTACCAAAGCTGGAGAAACCCAAACCGAAAGGAAAGGTACTGTACATATTGAGGCTTTGCTTCCATTATGTGTAGTAGTCAGTTATCCTTAGTGCCATATGTAAAATTGAACAGATTTACCAGAACTTTCAATATCAGAAAAATATCAGTGTATCTATCTCATCCCTAGAGTTGGTGAGGTGATGTTGACTGTGGCTTGTTCTGCATCTCTGATATTTCAGAATTTACCCCAATACTTGGCTCTGGGTTTGTTTTTTATTGATAAGACCCTTTAAGATTCATGTTACACTCACAGTGTTGGCTCAGTGCTGCAGGAGAATCAGATTCTGTCCCTCTAGTCCTTTAGAGCTTGTATTACCATCTTCATGGTGTGCTCTTCAGTGTTCAGACCTGTTTTAAAGCACACCCAGAAAACAGCATGGCTAAGCTGGCAGAAAGGTTTTAGTGTGGCCTCTGTCCCAGGATTTGATACCAATGACTGTATAATATGTGCCCATTGTGGCATATTTCTGTAAACTCCATTCTTCAGAGCTCGAGTGAGGACATTGAAACTCATCCTTTTATACATAGGGATTTTCAGCCTGATCTTCCATTAGAGGTATTTCTGGAAGTTTAAAATAATGGTCAGGGCGTGAGCTTGAGTCAGTTGCCCCTGTATTGTCTGTGGATAGAAGAGTGTGTAGAAACTAGACTTTGATGAGTCGAGCAGAGCAGGTATGGTGCACACTTGGTGCTAATACAGACTCTGCCATTCTAGCTACATTTCTGTGCGTCGTCATCTAGAAAGGCTGAGGATATTTGTCATCTAGAAAGCCATGTGCATACTTACCACCCAAATGCCAGATTGCTTTTCTTACCTGGTCATGTGGAAGGCATCAAGGAAGGCTTGGTGAATTGAAGGGAAGTTTCATTTTTGTCCAACCATCATGCAATAACATGATATAGAATGATTTGGACTCTGAGTTTTCTAAGGAATATGCTCAAATCTATAATCTTTCAGTGTGGTTCCCTGACAATCAAAATGAGTCACTGGGAGGGATATGACAGGTTGAAGATGCAGAAGAAGGGTCACATATTTGTACTAAACCAGTGCCCTCTACTCCTGTTTTAAGTCAGGGATTGGAAGGTAAAGAGTATCTCTCTCAGGCTGCTTCTGTCAGAGTTGGTCACAGTGACAGGAGCGTAACTAACGTGGTACCTAAAGGTGAAAAGTAGGGAGTGCACACAGACTTTTACTGCTCAGTCATCTAAGGCAATACCATGTGTTCTCTGTGAACTACAAGTGCCATAGGTAAATAAAGAATGAAAGTCAACAACAGCCACGCTTCCCATGCTGGAGCCAGGGGATCACTCTGAATGCAGTCGCTAGCTTCTAACTGAATCCCTCTGGTATTTAAAAAAACATCGTTAGAGCATTTCTGCTGTACATGTGTCTTTATTTGTGATTTACCATTTGTAGTTGTCTTTTAGACTAGAAAGGCTCATGGGAAGTCCTTCTTAAACTTCCAGTGTTTGGAGAAAAGCATGGAAGAACGAGGACGTGAATGAGCAGCATTGTAGTCATTCGATCACAGAAGGAAGGGCTCCCATCTGGCACCAAACCCATATAACACATTCAGTCCTGCTGCACTTTTTGTATTGCACCAGCCACATAAATGTAGTCAGTACCTATGGTGTCTATAGACTGCTTAATCACAAAACGTGGTGATCTTCCTGACTCTGATGATTAGCTGGCACAGGAAATTCGACCATATTTACAAACACACAGCAATGATTAGTTTTCTGTTTTCCTGCCGTAAACTAATATAACTCTCCCTGTTGTGACTACATTCCCAGGCACAGCAATCTTTTTAGGATATTATAAGCAGAACACTGTCATCCCTCAACGTGTGGCGGAACGTCAAGCTGCTGCAGCGGCTCAAGCTATTCCAGTTGTGATTACCAAAGCTAGAGTAATAAAAACCGAAGTGAAAGGTACTGTACATATTGAGACTTTGCTTCCATTATGTGTAGTAGTGAGTTATCCTTGGTGCCATATGTAAAATTGAACAGATTTACCAGAACTTTCAATATCAGAAAAATATCAGTGTATCTATCTCATCCCTAGAGTTGGTGAGGTGATGTTGACTGTGGCTTGTTCTGCATCTCTGATATTTCAGAATTTACCCCAATACTTGGCTCTGGGTTTGTTTTTTATTGATAAGACCCTTTAAGATTCATGTTACACTCACAGTGTTGGCTCAGTGCTGCAGGAGAATCAGATTCTGTCCCTCTAGTCCTTTAGAGCTTGTATTACCATCTTCATGGTGTGCTCTTCAGTGTTCAGACCTGTTTTAAAGCACACCCAGAAAACAGCATGGCTAAGCTGGCAGAAAGGCTTTAGTGTGGCCTCCTTCCCAGGATTTGATCCCAATGACTGTATAATATGTGCCCATTGTGGCATACTTCTGCAAACTCAATTCCTCAGAGCTCGAGCGAGGAGAATCATACATTGAAACTCATCCTTTTATACATAGGGATTTTCAGCCTGATCTTCCATTAGAGGTATTTCTGGAAGTTTAAAATAATGGTCAGGGCGTGAGCTTGAGTCAGTTGCCCCTGTATTGTCTGTGGATAGAAGAGTGTGTAGAAACTAGACTTTGATGAGTCGAGCAGAGCAGGTATGGTGCACACTTGGTGCTAATACAGACTCTGCCATTCTAGCTACATTTCTGTGCGTCGTCATCTAGAAAGGCTGAGGATATTTGTCATCTAGAAAGCCATGTGCATACTTACCACTGAAATGCCAGACTGCTTTTCTTACCTGGTCATGTGGAAGGCATCAAGGAAGGCTTGGTGAATTGAAGGGAAGTTTCATTTTTGTCCAACCATCATGCAATAACATGATATAGAATGATTTGGACTCTGAGTATTTCTAAGGAATATGCTCAAATCTATAATCTTTCAGTGTGGTTCCCTGACAATCAAAATGAGTCACTGGGAGGGATATGACAGGTTGAAGATACAGCAGAAGGGTCACATATTTGTACTAAACCAGTGTCCTCTATTCCAGTTTTAAGTCAGGGATTGGAAAGTAAAGAGTATCTCTCTCAGGCTGCTTCTGTCAGGGTTGGTCACAGTGACAGGAGCGTAACTAACGTGGTACCTAAAGGTGAAAAGTAGGGAGTCACACAGACTTTTACTGCTCAGTCATCTAAGGCAATACCATGTGTTCTCTGTGAACTACAAGTGCCATAGGTAAATAAAGAATGAAAGTCAACAACAGCCACGCTTCCCATGCTGGAGCCAGGGGATCACTCTGAATGCAGTCGCTAGCTTCTAACTGAATCCCTCTGGTATTGAACAAACATCGTTAGAGCATTTCTGCTGTACATGTGTCTTTACTTGTGATTTACCATTTGTAGTTGTCTTTTAGACTAGAAAGTCTCATGGGAGAGAGACTTCTAAAACTCCCTGTGTTTGGAGAAAAGCATGGAAGAAAGAGGACCTGAATGAGCAGCAGTGTAGTCATGCGATTACAGAAGGAAGGGCTCCCATCTGGCACCAAACCCATGTAACACATTCAGTCCTGCTGCACTTTTTGTATTGCACCAGCCACATAAAGAATGTTAGGGTGTCATGTACTTCAGTGTCTTGTTTCTCTGTTTGGGGTGATAGTCTATGGAGGACATAGTTCATGCTCCCACACACACTTTAAATGAACTTTATACTTTATTAGTTCATCTGGTCTTCATGACATTTGTACTTGGGGATTGTTATAACCCCTGCTTCAGAACAAAAATGAAGAATCTCTGATCAAAGTCAAAAGCAGGAAGTTAAAACATGAATCCATATGGACAATCCATTGCTCTTGCTTCCATGGTTGAGCCCTAAATTCATTTAAAATTTTGAGAGCATTGTCAGCAGGGCTGAGGATTTACCATGTGGTTCAGAGATGCTGCCTGTCCATGACAAATTGCCTCCATGTCCTGTTAACTGCATGTTAAACTAGACCACATCCATAGATGCTTGAAATCACTCATCTGAAAAGTCCAAAGACTCCCTGCTGTGTCTGGTCATTTCACACAGACCTTTGGAGTTAAAAGCAATCATGAAGGACAAGGGGATTTACTTCTGTAGATTTTGGACTCATGTCTTATATGCTGTCCCAAATCATTAAAAAAAAATCTCAAATATTATAATACACTTTCTAATAGCACTATGAGCAATAATATTTTCCAACCCAGCTTGTCAATAACCAAAGAAGATTCAGTTGAGCAGCCTGTGCAATTCTGAGAAATGCCTGTTGGTGACACATAGCAAGTATTAACAATCATAATACTGTGCTTTGAAACATTTTATTTTTTGAAATTAAATTATATCATTTTCCTCTTTCCTCCCTCTGACCACCCTAATGCGTTACCCCCTTTCTTCCTCAAATTTATGACCTGTGGCCTCCTTTCCTCCAACTATAGATTGTGGTTATGTGTGTGTGTGTGTGTGTGTGTGTGTGTGTGTGTGTGTGTGTGTATTCCTAAATATATAGATACAATCCACTCATTCCATACAATTGGGCTGTTCCCAGGGGAAGAGGATTTTCTCCCACTCTCCACAGTTTTGGTTGCAGCACTAATGTTCTAGATGGAAGGTTCAGGCCAGGCCCCCACAGTCAACTGTCCTCTGCATTTTTATTGGTTGTGGTTTTCTGTTATGATTTCACTCTATTGCAAAGAGAAATTGTTCTGTTGGATGGTAAAAGCTACACTGACCTGTGAGTATAAGGATAAATATTTAGAATACAATTAGAAATTATGCTGCTTTAGTGTATTATTTTTTTATTTTGAGACAGGGACACATTTAACACAGGCTGCCTCTATCTCACTTCAGGGTTGATGCTGACCCTGGTCCTCCTCCACTACCTCCTGAATGCTGGGATTATAAGTATATGGCACAAAGTGTGAATCAGCTATATTTATTTTATATTGTTTAAAGTGGCTTTAATTGAGGAACAAGGATCCTAGATCTCATGTTGATCTGTTTTATTTTTTTCTTTTCTGGACCATCCTTCTACACTGGAGGATGGCCCAGCAGCAGCCCAAGCTATCTCCATACACACGTGTGCACACTGAAAATATTCTCTGAGTGTTTTATAATCATTAGTTGCCAACATACTCACAGTTACTTTGTTTTCTCCTAGATTTCTCTGGTGGTGTAGATATCCCAGAATCCAGACATACAGTAAGAACACCTTTGTTTGTCTTCCTTAGAAATACAGCTCTATTTGGGTTCCATGTGTGTTACTCTTTGAAAGACACTTTCCTTTGTGGAGTTCAGGGTCTCCAGCTCTCTGGTGTCATTGACATCACCTCATTCATTAAAATTGAAACATAGAAGCAGTTCCCTCCGAAATTACTTTCCCTGTTCTAATAAGGATTGTGTTCTTGCAGTGTTAGTGGACTTGAGAAGTACAGTGCAGGAAAGGCTCTTTCCATCTGTACTGGTGTCATATGCAGCACAGGTGGATCTATATTCCCATTATTCTCTAAGTCATCCAGAGAAAACCAGTCCATTGTGAAGTGTACAAGTATAGCCCAATCTTAACAATGCTTTCTTTTTCATAATTGCAGAAGACTTCCATCAGGTCTGACAGTCGTAAGTATCTGAAATCCCTCTCTTGTTCGAGAAATATCTTAGTGTTTCATTTCTAAGAAGCCTGAATCAGGATTCTTTTTGGGAAGGAGAGTTGAAAGTTAAATGATTAAATGATTCTGCCAAGAGGCTCTATGGAAAATCCCAAGAAGAACTAGGGTTAATTTTGTGTGAGCTAGTGTGGCTTTACCTAGTACACTCTGTCCTAACGTTCTTGCAGAGATAGCCCAAGTGGGGACACATGTTGAAGGACAGCAGAACATCAGTAGTAAAAAGAGCTTTCCTAGTAAGTAACAGCATGCCATGTTGGAGTTGCTAGGAGAGGAGCCAGGAAACAGTAAGGTTGTACCTTCTGCTTGGCAGGCTGAGGCAGTGAGAAAGATATCACTGAGATGTAGATTTGCATGGAGATTTGAATACTACTCCTTGTAGGCATAATGGTAAAGAGGGGTAGAAGCAAACACACCAAACCCCACTGTCAATTAAAGATGATCTGGGGGAGTTGGAGAGATGGCTCTTTGATTAAGAGCACTAGCTGCTCTACCAGAGGACCAGATTTGAGTTCCAGCACCCATATAGCTGCTCACAACCATCTGTAACTCAGTTCCAGGGTATCTCATGCCCTCTTCTGATCTTGGCTGGCATTGCATGCATGTGATATACAAGCATTCATATGCAGGCAATACAGATGTAATAAACTTAAAAATAAAAATATGGTCTTCACCAGAACACCCATTCTTCCTGCCTCTGTCACTGCCAAAGCACCTAGCCTTCAGTTGTAATTAGTAGCTCTCCTTGGAAATTGTGTGTATTCTGATGTAGTCTGGAAATATGTGTATATCTGGTGCTCACTTTTGATTGGTGAATTGTGATAGAAGAAACTGTCAGTGGATCACATCTCTCATAGTCAATGACATGAACCTGAGTACAAAGGTCTTGTAGTGTGGGCCCAATAATGCAGAAGTGAATCCTCTTCTGGCTGGTCTTGCAGGATTTGTAACAGTACCTCCATGTTTCCATTCAGTCTTTTTTTTTTCCTTAAAATCTTGAAGTGCCAACTTCTATTTATTCATTTGTTTATTTATTTATTATGTATACAGTGTTTTACCTGCATATATGCCTGTGTGCCAGAAGAGGGCACCAGATGTCATTACAGATGGTTGTGAGCCACCATGTGGTTATTTGGAATTGAACTCAGGACCTCTGGAAGAGCAGCCAGTGCTCTTAACCTCTGAGCCATCTTCCAGCCCTCATTCAGTCTTTATATAAAAGGCACTTTATGGGTGGGTGGCAGAGTGAGTAGTCTGGCCTCACAGAAGCACCTTCCATAACCTAAGATGTCAAGGAACCATTGGAAAGCTGAGGCTGTCTTGTGTGAATTGATGTGGTTGTATCTTGTGTAGGCAGAATGAGCCACTATGCTTGCTTTCTTCCAGATGCTATTGAAATGCAAGACTGGGAGGTGAGAAAGGTACCAAGTACTGTAGGTCCAGGTAGGTAACAGCATTGCATTCTGGGTCTACACTGTCATGTGGACAAGGTGTCAGTGGGGACAGGGACAGAAGGAAGGCTGTGTGAGAGCTCATTTCCAGACTGTGCTCCTCACACTAGACTGACCTTTAGGGCGAATAAGTCACAGGACACATTGACACCTATCTTGGAGCTTCTGACCTAGTACTTGAGCATGGATCTGGGACTCTGTGGTCCAGATAAGGCCTCCTTTTCAGATATTCCTAGTTCATCATGGATGCACAAAATCCCAGGAATTAAAGTGCATGGCCACTTATATTTTATCTCTTGAGTCCTCTCTGGCTTATCCTCTGTATGTCTGAACCTCAGTTTCCTGCCCTGTCTCAGCAGATCACCTTGCCATGTCTTCTTGTGTGTTCTGTCCTCTGTCCTCTGAGCTGTCTGGAATTGATATGGCTTCATGCTTAGTATAGTTCTCACTGTCTCCACTGGTCTGGAGTTTAATCAAAGGAGAGTATATTCCCCAAATGCCTTTTATGGAACCCCTGCAGTAGGTTGAGGGTTTGTCTTCACTGCAGAGTGTGTCTGCCTGCTCTGCATTCTCCTGCTTCTGATGCATTGATTCTGCCTTGTGTAAACTCAGAGACTCCTCTTTCTAATCACTGTGTCCACAACTATGAAGGAGCCCACTTCTCTGGCCACATTATTTGACTACTCTTCTGTCCCTTACCCAGAGCCTTCTCCAGCCTCCTCCATATTTCCTGAGTGGAATGGGGACTCTGTACTTTATGCCTAGTAATCCATGAAAAATTGTGTCCCAGCTGCCTTATTCCTGATTCTGCATACTGAGTTGATTGACTCACCTGATTGGACCTAACCGTCCATCATGGATCCCTGGATTCATTCCTGTTTTGTGCATAAGTGTACCCAGTTGTCTTCCCCTTCCCTTGAAATGTGGCCTCAACTGAGTCCATTAGAAAGTTTATGGGAGAGCCAAAATCCCAATGGGAAGTGTAAACAATGGGACATTGCCTAGGGACATGCCCAGCTAGATACAATTGAGTCTTAACAGTTCATCTGGTCACACCATTACTTGTGGGAAAGAGGTAAAGTGCTGTTCTTGCCTAGCTGAGGAAAGCAGGGAAGCTAAACAGAGTGGGAACAGGGATGCTAAGCACAGCACAGTTAGCAAGCAAAGCTTTCTTTCTATGTGAAAGGAGACCCAAGGGAAACATCCAAAAGTTACAAACAACAACCAATAGAAAATTGTCCAAACAACGTTGATGGCATGGAAGGTGGCACATGTGGGAGCAGTCATTCACCTAGGATGGCCAACTTGGTCCCTGCGAGAAATACCCAACAATGTCCCAGAGCTTTGTGCCGTGACTCCTTCCCTATTCCTACTCTATCCTAGTGATAAATGTACTGTACCAAGCCCCACCTACCTCTTCAGATGAAGATATGCATGAAGAGGAGGAGGAGGGAGCAGTGGTGGAGGTGGAGGCGGCAGAGGCAGAGGACGAAGAAGAGGAGAAGGTGGTGGAGTTGGAGGCGGAGGAGGCAGAGGAAGAAGAAGAGGAGGAGAAGGTGGTGGAGTTGGAGGCATCAGGGACAGACACAGAAAAGGAGGAAGAAGAGGAGGAGGAGGAGGAGGAGGCGGTGGCACTGGTGGAGTTGGAGGCAGTGGTGGAGTTGAAGGCAGCTGAGACAGAGGAAGAAGAGGAGGAGAAGGTGGTGGAGGTGGAGGCGGCAGAGGAAGAAGAAGAGGAGGAGAAGGTGGTGGACGTGGAAGCATCAGGGACAGATACAGAAAAGGAGGAAGAAGAGGAGAAGGAGGAGGAGTTGGAAGCAATGGTGGAGTTGGAGTCAGCAGAGACAGAGGAAGAAGAGGAGGAGAAGGTGGTGGAGTTGGTGGCGGCAGAGGCAGAGGAAGAAGATTAGGAGAAGGTGGTGGAGGTGGAGGCATTAGGGACAGATACAGAAAAGGAGGAAGAAGAGGGGGAGGAGGAGGAGTAAAAGCTACTACCAATAAAAATATAATGCCTGTAATGATGTATAAATGTCTTTTGTTTTTATTTCTATGTCTCTGAGTATGCCCACTGGAGTCATCCCTCCAGGGTGTGAAATTCCCTGGAGTTGTTGTGATAAACAGTTATGACCCACTCTATGTATCTACTTAGAACTGAGCTCTAGTTCTCTGTAAGAGTAGCAAGTGCACTTAGCTATGGAGCCATCTTTCTAGTACCCAGATCTCTAACTTGAAGGCACATTTGATATTTTGATAGTATCCATGCACAGATACAGATGGGTTTAAAAGCACTCCCCCCAGAATACCTCCAACACCTAAGACAGGAGGTATGGTTGTTTCCAAGAGGAGTATATCATCCCTGAACATCCCCTTGTAGTATACCCAGGTCCTGGAGGCCAACATAGGCAAAGTTCCTCTGGTTACACCTCAGAACTCACTGGGTAGCTGGGGAGCCTAAGATAGCAAATTTCAGTGGTGCTCCTTCAGAGGCTGGGCTTGGTCCCTGGGGTGCCCTCCAGATCACCAGTCCTTAGATAACAGTGACTAAGGCTCTTCCCCTGCCACATAACTGAGGGAACCTGCTTCAGTGTCTTCATTCTACACAGGCTTTGAATATGGCCCACCAGACCAAAGCCCTTCCTTGAAGGGTCCTGTGTACTCTCAACAGGTCCTAGACACTGTGGGATAGGGTGCCCACTGAGAGGTCGTCCTCACTGAGTGAGCAAAGCAAGTGTGGTGAGAACTAATCTAGATGCCAGGGAGAAGCTCATGTCCAGGTCCAAAGATCACATGGGCTACCTGTATGATGCCTCTGAAAATAGTCCAGGGATTAGCAAGGAAACTCAGTGTTGTAGAACAAATTCTAATTGATCTTAATAATAATAATAATAATAATAATAATAATAATAATAATAATCCAGAGTCAGATGTCAGGGTGAAAGCTGAAAGATAAGAGAAGCAGGGCAGCCAGCCACTAAAGTTCTTATCTCTACAAAATCATCAGACTGAAAGGGGACTGGGTTCCTGTCTCCTCCTGCCTTATATTCCTCTCTCCACCCAGCCATATCACTTCCTGTCTTCACCTCCCTAGTGCTGGGATTAAAGGCATGAGATCCCAAAAGCTGACATCAAAGGTGTATGTCACCACTGACTGGCCTCTATGGCTAACTAGTGGCTGGCTTTGCCCTCTGATCTTTAGGCAAGCTTTATTTGGTAGAGCATACATAAAATATCACCACACAGTGTGCTAAATGAAGCAGATTCTGAGTACATAACTGGCTGCTTAGGTTCATGGCCTGGAACTTGGACATCCAGAATCCACCCAGGAAGGGGTTTAGCCCAGTTTTACAATACCTGAAAAACTACATGTTCCAGCATAGTCAAATGCTGCTGTTAGGGCAAGTTGTCCTCTACACAGAAGTCTTTTCTTATAGAAGCTCAACTTAAGATTGCAGCCTGGCCCCAAGAGATCACAATAACCCTCAACATACTGACTGATCTAGAAGCTTACACAGTTGTCCACACCTGTTCAGGTAAGAAGGTGAATCAGGATGTACTCTGTCCCCAGAGCCAGAAGAAGAGAACAGGCCCAAAGACCCATGAATAGACACTAAGGAGGCTGGGATGATTTCTGCAGAGATCTCATGACTGGCAATGCTCAGAATGACTTTGAGCTCATCTATGTCACTGAGTGAGAGACTTGAGACATAGGTAAGACTATGAGGACATGCATCTTCTACACCATGGTGCCTTTGCCACTGATCATCAACCTCTGAGAAGGTAGCCTTGGAGGTAAAGCTTTTTACTAGGTCAGCAATCTGGATTACACAGAAGAGAGCCAAGAGTGTTTGGCATGGAAATCTTCAGATAAGGAGCAGACTCAATGCCTCTTCCCCAATCCATTGTCTAAAAGGTCTGTGGATGGGAGTATATTGGTCAGGTGGTTTGAAAAGTATGAATTGGCAAATCTTCACTTCTTCTACTTCACCAGATTCAGTCCACCCAGTCTCACCCCTAGCTCTGTTGCAGAACACCTGCTGCAGTCTCCCCTTCTTCTCTGACCCCATCCACAGTGGAGCACAAAGATCTTTTCCTACAACCTTCCTTCTCCCAATTCATCCCATTATTTTAAGCTCCAATACCACCAGCAGGCATTCATTTGAAAAACCAGATGAACAGTCCAGGGAAACAGCACTGCAACCAAACCACTGTAGGCAGACTTTTCTTTCCTGCTCACCAGTTCCCAAATACCTGACATGGAGACTTAATATAAATTATACATGTTTGGTTGATAGCTTAGGCTTATTACCAACTAATTCTTACAACTTAAATTAACCCATTTTTATTTATGTATTGCCACATGGCTCATGGCTTTACCTGTCCTCCAATATGTCTTCTTCCCTCTGTATCTCCTGGAGACCTCTCAGACCCTGCTCTCCTTCCCAGCATTTTCTCTGCACTGAAAATCCTGCCTCGCTATGGATCAATCAGCTTTGTATTTACAATGAGAGCAATACACATTTACAGTGTAGAAAGATTATTCCACAGCATACCAAAACAGGCCCTGAATATCCCAATTTAGCTGAAAGCACTAGAAAAAAAGATCTTAAAACAGCCTGTATGAAGATGATAGCGGTCCTTCAAGAGGAATTTCATAAATTCCTTAAAGAAGTCCAGGAAAACAAACAGTGGGAGGAAATGAATAAGTTCCTTAAATACAGGAAAAGACAAATGGAGGAAGGAAATGAATAAGGCATTTCAAGACCTGAAAATGAAAATAGAATCAACAACAAAAATGAAAAAACAAACAAACAGGGAATTCTGCAAATGAAAAACTTAGGAATTTGAAAAGGAACCACTGAGGCAGGCTTCACTGACAGAATACAAGAGATGGATGAGAGAATATCAGGTGTTGAAGATATGATAGAAGAAATTGATACATCAGTCAAAGAAAATGGTAATTCTAAAAAAACTGACACAAAATATCCAGGAAAGATGGGACACTATGAAAAGACTAAATCTAAGAATAATAGGAATAGAGGAAGGAGAAGAAACCTAACTCAAATGCCCAGAAAATATTTTCAACCAAACCATAGAATAAAATTTTTCTAACCTAAAACAGGAGATGGGAATAAAAGGTACAAGAAGCATACAGAACACTAAACAGGTGGGACCAGAAAAGAAAGTCCCTCTCAGCACATAATAATCAGAATACTGAATACATAGAACAATGAAAAAACATTAAAAGCTACAAGGGAAAAAGACCAAGTAACATTAAAATCTACAAGGGAAAAAGACCAATTAGAATTATACCTGACTTTCCCATGGACACTCTAAAAGCCAGCAGAGCCTGCACGATATTCTACAGGTTCTGAGAGACCCCAGATGCCAGCCCACACTACTATACCCAGCAAAACTTTCCATCACCATAGACGGAGAAAATAAGATATCCCATGATAAAGCTATGGTGGTTTCAAAGAGAATGGCCCCAAAGGGAGTGGCACTATAAGGAGATGTGACCTTGGTGGAGTAGGTGTGGTCATGTTGGAGGAAGTGTGTCACTGTAGAGGCAGTGTTTGAGGTCTCATATATGCTAAAGATTGTGCCCAGATCACTTTCTGTTGCTTGCAAGATGTAGATTCTCAGCTACTTCTCCAGTACCATGTCTGCCTGCATTCTGCCATGATGATAATGGACTAAACCTCTGAAAATGTAAGCAAGTCATCTCAATTAAATGCTTTCCTTTATAAGAGTTTCTGGGTCATGGTGTCCTTTTATAGCAATCGAAACCCTAAATAAGACAAAAGCCAAATTTAATCAGTATTTATCTACAAATTTAGCTCTACAGAAGGTGCTAGAAGGAAAACAGCAACCTAAGGAGGTTAACTACAACCATGAAAACATAGGGAATAATCTCAAACCAGTAAGACGAAAAGAAGGTAAAACAAACACACACACACAAACACACCACCACCACAATAACAACAACAGCACAACAGGAATCAACAGTCATTGGTCATTGATATCTCAATAGCTATGTTCTCAACTGCCCAATAAAAGACATAGACATCAATAGAATGGATATGAAAACAGGATCTATCCTTCTGTTGCATTCAAGAAATACACCTCGAAACCAAGAATAGACATTCCCTCTGAGTAAAGATTTGAAAAAAGATATTCCAAGCAAATGAACCTAAGAAGCAAGGTGGTGCAGCCATTTTAATATCTAACAAAACAGACTTCAACCCAAAACTAATCAAAAGAGATGGGAAAGGACACTACATACTCATCAAAGGAAAAATCCACCAAGATAATATTTTAATTCTTGACAACTATGCCCCAAATACAAGAGCACCAAAGTTTGTAAAAAGCAACACTACTACAGCTTATATCACATATTGAGCTTCATGTGTTGACAGTGTGTAACTCTCACCAATATGCAGGTCATTGAAACAAAACTAAACAGGGAAATACTTGAGCTAACAAATGCTATAAACTAAATAGACCAAACATGTTTATAGAATACTTCACCCAAACTAAAAAGAATATGCTTTCTCTGCAACTCATTTAACTTTCTCCAAAACTGACCACATGTTTGGACACAAAGCAAGTCTCAACAGATACACGAAAATTGGAATAACTCACTGCATCCTATTAAGCCACCACAGAATAGAGGTTGATATCAACAGAAAGCTTACAAACATATGGAAACTGAACAACTCCGTACCAAATAAAAAATGGGTTGAGACAGAAATAAAGAAATTAAAGCTACATCAGAGTTTCTATTGCTGTAAAGAGACACCATGACAAGGTTGATTATCATCATGGCAGTAAGCATGGTGGCACACAGGCAGACATGCTATTAGGTAACTGAGAGTTCTACATGTGGTTTGGCAGGCAGCAGGAAGAGGCTTGCACTTCTGAAACCTCAAAGCCCAGTGAAACACTTCTTCCAAAAGGGCCATACCTACTCCTACCAGGCCAGATCAATATATAATGTCACTCACTACCAGCCTACATAGGCCATTTTCATTCAAACCACCACAGAAAAATTCCAGAATTAAATGAAAATAAATACACAACATACCTGAAAATATGGGATACAGTGAAAGTTATTCTCTCATACAATAATCCTGTCTTTAACTTCCACTCCATCTCCTCCTCATAATCCCTCACCTCCTCTTTCTGCTAGATCCACTGCTCCTCTGTTTCCCTTCAGAAAAGAGCAGACCTAGAGGTTTTAAGAGGCAAGTACATAGCACCAAGTACTCTCATAAAAAAACTAATTAAAAAAAAATCTAAAGGGTGTGGGGGAAGGGCCTATGGAGCCAGGTACTAATAAAGCTGGCCCTGAGGGAGCATATAGAGGGTGGAACCCAAGTTGTTTACAAAAAAATATGATTGGCGCTTCAGGTCAAGGAAGATGAAGTCAGTACATAATTCCCTCATAGACAACACTGTAAATTCTGTAGACTAGATGGGTGCATAATTGGGCATTTGCCACCCCTACCCCACCCCACCCCCACCCTGTCTTGTTTTCTTTATGCTTTAAAAGGAGCTTATTGTTTTTAAATAAATGAGTCCTTACCTGACTTGACTCCTTGCTGTGTCTGATTGGTTTGGGGGTGGGGGCTGGCAAGCAATGCACTTATGTTTCCTCAGTTCCAGATCTCCCTTCTCAGGGGACCTAGGTTCCTGGTGGAGCAGGACCCCACAGAAGAGTTCTCACAATAGCAGTATAACAGAACACCTGAAATGCTAGAACAAAAAGAAGAAATCACACACAAAGGAGGAGATGGCAAGGAATAATCAAAGCCAAGGCTGAAATCAATTAAAATAAAAACAAAGAGAGCAATACAAAGAATCAATTAAATATTGGTTCTTTGAGAAAACCAGTATGATAGATAAACCCTCATCAAAATTAACTAAAAGTCAGAAAGAGAATGTCCAAAATAACAAAATCAGAAATGAAAAGGAGGACATAACAACAGACAAAGGAAATCCATAGAATCCTGAGAGTATAGTTTAAAAACTTGTACTCCACTAAATTGAAAAATCTAAAGGAATTGGATAATTTTCTGAATAGGTACCACTTACAAAAGTTAAATAAAGATCAGGCGAGCAAGTTAAACTGACCCATAACTCCTAGTGAAATAGAAACAGTTGTTAAGTCTCCCAACTAAAAATAGCCTAGGGCCAGATGTTTTGAGTGCAGAATTCACCAGACATTTAATGAAGGGTTCATGCTAATACTCTGTAAATTATTCCACAAAATAGAAACAAAAGGAACATAGCCCAATTAATTTTATGAGGACACAGTTTTCCTGATACCCAAACCACATGAATGAATACCCAACAGAGAAAGAGAATTACAGACCACTTTCCCTTATGAACTTAGATACAAAAATACTCAATAAAATACTTGCCAACCAAATCCAAGAATACATCAAAAAGATCATCCACCATGATCAAGGAGGCTTCATATGAGAGATGCAGAGATGGAATAACATGTGAAAATCAATAGATGTAATCCACCATATACACAAACTGAAAGAAAAAAACAACACATGGTCATCTCATTAGATGGAGAAAAGACTTCTGAAAAAAATCCAACACCTTTTCATGATTAAAATCCTGGAGAGTTTATGGATACTAGGGACATACTCAAAATAATAATGGCAGCTTACAGTACGTCTGTACCCAACATCAACTTAAATGGAGAAAAACTCAAAACAACTCCACTAAAATCACAAGCAAGGCAAGGCTGTCCACTCTCTCCATATCTATTCAATATACTACTTGAACTCTTAACTACAGCAATAAGACAACTGAAAAATCAAAGGAATGCAAACTGGAAAGAGAGAAGTCAACGAATCTTTATTTGCAGATGATATATTCATCTGTTAAAAAAATAACGTGTTGAAAAATAACATTAGCTGGATAGCCCTGCTCCCTAGGACCTAGCCTCCAGGGGCACATCTCATGTCTCTACCCCACACACTGACACCTAAGCCCCAGAGACACACTGCAGCAGCGTTTACCCACCTCCAGCCATCCCAGCCTCATCAGTGACCACTAGGGCCCTACCTGCACCTGGAGGAGCTACCCCAGGAACCACTTGCACCTAGAGGAGGATGTGAGTGTCTGGGCACCCAGCTAGAGAGCCCTGCTCCCTAGACCCTAGCCCCTAGAGGTACTTCTTCTGCCTCTCCCTCACCCTCAGACATCAAAGACCCAGTGACCTGGCAGCAGCCTCCCAATACCCACAAACATTACCTGAGGCATCAGAGATCACCAGAGATACAGGCCCAAACTGCACCCAGAAGAAGATCAACCACCTAAGCCACAGGTCCCACCTTCACCAAGTGGAGGAAGAGGGACCCACTAAAACACACGCCCCACCTGCATCAGTTGGAGGAAGAGATGCATAGATGATAGTGTAAGAATATATTCAACAACATAAAGAGCAATATGGCACCACTGGAAACTAGTGGTCTACAACAGCAAGACCTGAACATCCCAATGTAGAAGAAGCAGAAAACAAACAACCTAAAAAATAACTTTATAAAGATGATAAAGGCCTTTGAGAGGAAATGAAAAAATTCCTTAAAGAAATTGAGGAAAAGACAAACAAAGAAGTTGGAAGAAATCAATAAATCCCTTCAAGAAGGCTAAGTAAAAAGCAAATAGTTGAAGGAAACAGTTCATGATTTGAATGTGGAAATAGAGGCAATAAAGAAAAGACAAACTGAAGGAATTCTGGAAATGGAAAACCTGGGTAAATGATCAGAAACTACAGATGCAAGTATAACCAACAGAATACAAGAGATGGAAGAGAGAATCTCAAGTGTAAAAGATATGAGAGAGAAAATAGATCCATTGTTCAAAGAAAATACTAAATCCAACAAATTCTTAACCCAAAATATCCAGGAAATCTGAGACACCATGAAAAGACCAAACCTAAGAAAAATAGGGATAGAAGAAGGAAAAGAATTCCACCTTAAAGGCACAGAAAATATATTCAACAAAGTCATAGAAGAAAACTTTCGGCCTGGAGAGTTGGCTCAGTGGTTAAGAGCACCGACTGCTCTTCCAAAGGTCCTGAGTTCAAGTCCCAGCAACCACATGGTGGTTCACAACCCCCTGTAATGAGACTTGGTGCCCTCTTCTGGCCTGCAGGGACACATGCAGGCAGAATACTGTATATATAATAAATAAATCTTAAAAAAACAAAGAAAAGAAAAGAAAACTTTCCCAACCTAATGAAGGACATGCTTATGAAAGTACAAGATGCTTACAGAACCCCAAACAGACTGGACCAAAAAAAAAAAAAAGTCCCCTTGCCTTGTAATAGTCAAACCACTAAACATACAGAAAAAAGAAAGAATATTAACAGTTGCAAAGGAAAAAGGCTAAGAAAAAAAAAAGGCCAAGTATAAAGGCAGACCTATCAGAATTACACCAGAATTCTCAGTGGACACTCTGAAAGCCAGAAGGTCCTGGACAGATGTTCTGCAGATACTAAGAGACCACGGATGCCAGATTACTATACCCAACAAAGCTTTCAATCATCATAGATGGAGAAAACAAGATATTCCATGACAAAGCCAGATTTAAACAATACCTATCCACAAAACCAGCCCTACAGAAAGTACTAGAAGGAAAATTCCAGCCCAAGGAAGTTAGCTGTACCCACAAAAGCACAGGCAATAGATAACCTCACACCAACAAACCCCAAAGAAGGGAAACACACAAAGGCTACCACCACCACCACCAAACCCCAAAATAACAGGAATTAATAACAATCACTGGCCATTAATATATCTTAATATCAATTATCTCAATTCATCTATAAAAAGACACAGGCTAACAGAATGGGTCTGAAAACAGGACCCATCCTTCTACTGCATACAAGAAACACGCTTCAACCTCACAGACAGATATCACCTCAGAGTCAAAGGTTGGGAAAAGATTTTCCAATCAAATGGACCTAAGAAACAAGCTGGTGTATCTATCCTAATATCTAATAAAATAGACTTCAAACTAAAATCAATCAAAAGAGATGGAGAAGGACATTTCATATTCACCACAGGAAAAATCCATCAAGATGAAGTCTCAATTCTGAGCATCTATGCCCCAAATACAAGAGCACTCACATTTGTTAAAGAAGCATTGTTAAAGCTTACATCACACATCAAACCACACACATTAATAGTGGGGGATTTCAATACCCCATTCTCACCACTGGATAGGTCTGCCAGACAGAAATGTAACAGAGGAATAAGAGAACTAATGGATGTTATGACTCAAAAGGACATCTATAGATGTCCCAAACACACACACACACACACACACACACACACACACACACACACACACACTACATTCTTTTCAGCACCTCGTGGAACCTTCTCTAAAACTGAGCACATCCTCCTTGGTAACAAAGCAAACTTCAGCAGATACAAAAAAAAAAAAAAAATGGAATAACCTCCTGTATCTTATTGGATCACCTCGGCTTAAAGTTAGAATTCAAAAACAACACTAATGGCAGAAAGCCTACAAACTCATGGAAATAAACAATGTTCAACTGAATCACCACATGGTCAAGGAAGAAATAACGAAAAAAAAATTAAAGACTTCCTAGAATTCAATGAAAATGAACGAACAGCACACCCAAACTTAGGGGAAACTATGAAAGCAGTGCTAAGAGGAAAGTTCAAAGCACTAAATGCCTACATAAAGAATGTGGAGAAATCTCACACTAGTGACTTAACAGCACATCTGAAAGCTCTAGAACAAAAGGAAGCAAACTCACCCTGGAGGAGTAGATGGCAGAAAATAATCAAAATGAGGGCTAAAATCAATAAAATAGAAACAAAGAGAACAAACAAAGAATCAATGAAACAATCTTC
>NW_023413746.1:0-12646 GCF_903995425.1 Onychomys torridus | reverse complement strand
CGCTTCATCAGATCCACCTTTTCCACAGTGCCTTTCTCTGCATCATCATAAATATATTTTCCACACTACCATTACTTACATCATCTGAACTACATTTCCCACAGTTTTCATGTTAATGTCAACAGAACAACATTTCTGACAGTGCCCGTCTCTGTATCACCAGAACTACCTTTCCCACAGTGATGTTTTTTATACATCATCAAAACTACATTTCCCACAGTTCTTTTCTCTGTGAAGTAAATACTACATTTTCCACAGTTCCTTTTTCTAAGTCATCAGAACTATATTTCTCCCAGTGCCTTTCACTATGTTACAGAAATACATTCCCCACAGTGCCTTTCTCTGTTCCAACTGATCAATATTACCCACAGTGCCTCTCTTTGTGTCATCTGAACTACATTTCCAAGAGTTACTATGCAGACGTCATCAGAACTACATTTATCACAGCTCCTTTCTCTACATCACAGAACTGCATTTCCAAGAGTGCCTTTCTGTATATCACCAAACGAATTTTCACAGTTTCTTTCTCTATGTCACAGAACTACCTTTCCCACACTTCCTTTTTGTATGATATCAGAATTATATTTTCCATAGTTCCTTTCTATTTCCCACAGTTCCTTTCTGTATGACATCTACATTTCCCACAGTTCCTTTCTCTGTGTCATCAGAACTACACTTCCCACAGTGCCTTTCATGCTGTCATTCAGATTACATTTTCCACAGTTCCTGTGTGTACATCACCAAAAATATATTTCCCACATTTCCTTCTTTACATCGTCAATACTACATCACCCAAAGTGTCTTTATCTGTTTCACCACTGATGACTCTCTACGTCATTAGAACCACATTTTCCAAGTTTCTTTCTCGAGGCCATTAGAACTTCATTGCCCACAGTGTCTGTTTCTATATCATCAGAACTACACCTCCCACATTGCCTTTCTCCATGTTAAGAGAACTTCATTGTCCACAGTACTGTTCTCCTCATCATCACAACTACACTTTTCACTGTTCCTTTCTATATGTCCACAGAAATATATTTCCAACAGTGCCATTCTCCTTGTCATCATAACTACATTCCCCACAGTGCCCTTATTATGACATCAGAACCACATTTCCCACAGTGACTTTTTCTACATCACCCAAACTACATTTCCCTCTGTGCTCTTCTTTGTATCTTCTGAGCTACATTTCCCACAGTGGCCTTTCTGTATGTCATCAGAACTGCACTTCCCACAGGGCCTTTCACTTTTTAATCAGATCGACATTACCAACAGTTCCTTTCTTGTTGTCATCTGAACCTTTCCCACAGTTCCTATGTGTACATCATCAGAACTACAATTCCCACAGTTCCTTTCTCTACTTCACCATAACTACACTTCCCAAGTGCCTTTCACAATGTGACCTAACAACCTTTCCCACAGTGACTTTCTGTGCTTCATCAAATCTACATTTCACACCATGCCATTTCCTGGTGATCAGATCTACATTTCCCACAGTCCCTTTCTCTATGTCATGAGAACTGCATTTCCCAGAGTGTCTTTATTCATGTCATAAGAACTCCATTTCTCACAGTGGCTTCTCTGACTAGATGAAACACACTGTGGGGAATGTAGTTCTGATGACAGAGAGAGAAGAACAGTGATAAATATATTTCTGATGATGTACACAGAGGAACAATGGGAATTGTAGTTCAGATGAAACAAAGAAAGGACTTTTGGTAATGTCAATCTGATTACACAGAGAAAGGCACTGTGGGAAATATAGTTCTGAGGACATAGAGAAAGACAATGTGGAAATGCAGTTGTGATGACAAAGGGAAAGGCACTCTGGGAAATCTATTTCTGATGTCATACAGAAAGTCACTGTGGGAAATGTAATAATGATGGCACAGAAACAGTCACTGTGGGAAATGTAATTCTGGTGACATGGAGAAATAACTGTCAGAAATGTAGTTCTGATGCTGTACAAAAAGGAACTGTGGGAACTGTTGTTCTGATGATGTAGAGAAATGCATTGTGGGAAATGTAGTTCTGAAGATGTAGTGAAAGCCACTGTGTGTAATGTAGTTCTGACAAGAAAGACAAAGACACTGTGGGAAATGTCATTCTGATGAAACAGGGAAAGGCAATGTGGGAAATGTGGTACTGATTGTGAAGACAAAGGCACTGTGGGTAATTTAGTTCTGATAAGGTAGAGAAAGGAACTTTTGGTAATGTAGTCCTGATATCATTGAGAAAGGAACAGTGGGAAAATGTAGTTATGATGACACCGTGAAAGGCACTATGGGAAATGTAGTTCTGATGATGTAGATAAAAGCAATATGTGAAATGTATTTCTGATGTCATACTGAAAGGCACTGTGGGAAATGTAGTTCAGACCACACAGTGAAAGACACTGTTGAAAATGATATTCTGATGATGTAGAGAAAGGCAATGTCAGAAATGTGGATCTGAAGAACCAGAGAAATGCTCTGTGGGAAATGCATTTCCAATGACATAGAAAAAGGCACTGTGGGAAATGTTGTTCTGTTACTTACAGAAAGGAAGTGTGGTAAATGTATTTCAGATGTCATAGAAAGGAACTCTGGGAAATGTTGATGTAGAAACAGGCACTCTGGGAAATGTAATTCTGAGGTCATAGAGAAATGAAGTATGGGAAATGTAGTTCTGATGACACCAAGAAATGCTCTGTTGGTAAGGTAGGCTGATGAAACAGATAAAGACACTTTGGGTAATGTAGTATTGATGATGTAAAGAAGGAAATGTGGGAAAATATAGTTTTGGTGATGTACACATAGGAACTGTGGGAAATGTAATCTGAATGACAGCATGTAAGGCACTGTGGGAAGTATAGTTCTGATGACACAGAGAAAGGAACTATGGGAAACATAGTTCTGATAATGTAGATAAAGGAACATTGGGAAATGTAGCTTTGACAATGCAGAGAAAGTCAATGTGGGAAATGTAGTTCTGGTGAAGTAGAGAAAGGGACTGTGGGAAAGTAGTTCTGATGACAACAAGAAAGGAACTGTGGGTAGTGTAGTTCTGATGACATAGGGAATGGCACTGCGATAATTGTAGTTCAGATGACACCAAGGAAGGCATTGTGGTTAATGAGTTTCTGTGACATAGAGAAAGGAAATATGGAATGTAGTTTTGATGATGTAGAAAAGCCACTGAGAGAAATGGAGTTCTTATGACAAGAATAGAGGCAAAGTGAGTAATGTACTTCTGATGACATAGAGAAAGGGACTGTAGGAAATGTAGTTCTGATCGCCAGCTAATGGCATGGTGCAAAATGTCGATTTCATGAATCAGAGAAAGGCACTGTGGGAAAGGTTGTTCTGTCAAATTGTGAAAGGCACTTGAAAAATGTAGTTATGCTGACGTGGAGAAAAAGACTATGGGAAATGTAGAACTGATGCCATGAGGAAAGGAACAGTGGTTAATGAAGTTCTGAGGATGTAGAGAAAGTCAATGTAGGAAAAGTTGTTCTGATGACATAGAGAAAGACCACTGTGGAAATTATAGTTCAGATGACTCAAAGCAAAGCACTGTGGGAAATGTAGTTTTGGTGATATAGAAAGAGTCACTGTGGTTCTGATGTCATACAGAAAGGCACTGTGGGAATACATTATTGATGACACCAAAAAGGCACTGTGGTAAATGTAGTTCTGGTGACATCAATAAAGGCTCTATATGAAATATCATTCTGATGACATGGAGCAAGGAACTGTGGGACATGTAGTTTTGTTGTTGTAGAAAAAGGAACTGTGGGAACTGTAGTTCTGATCACATAGAGAATGGCTTAGTGTGAAATGTAGTTCTGATGTCATAGAGAAAGGAAGTGTGTGAAATGTAGTTCTGATGACACACAGAAATGTACTGAGTGTGATGTAGTGCTGATGACATAGAGAAAGGAACTGTGGGAAATGAAGTTCTGATGACATAGAGAAAGTTATTGTGGAAAATGGACTTCTGATGTCATAACAAAAGGAAGTGTGGGAAATGTATTCTGTGACATAGAGAAATGCACTGTGGGAAATACAGTTCTAAGAATATAGAGAAAGGCATTGTGGGAAATATAGTTCCAAGAACATAGAGAAAGACATTGTTGGAAAGGTAGTTCTGATGATGTAGTACATAAAGGCAAGATGCGCAATATAGTTCTGATTTCATAGAGATAGCCTTGTGGGTTATGTAGGTCAGATGATACCAAGGAAGGCACTGTGGGAAATGTAGTTCTGATGACATACACATAGGAACTGTGGGAATTGCAATTTTGATGTCATAGAGAAAGGAAGTGTGGGAGATATAGTTCTGTGACATAGAGAAAGGCACTGTGGGAAATGTAGTTCTGATGTGGTAGAGAATGTCAGTGTTGGAAATGTAGGTCAGCAGATAAAGAAAGGCAATGTGTGTAATGTTTTTCTGATAACACAGAGAAAGTACCTCTGAAAAATGTAATTTTGATGAAATGAAAAAAGGCACTGTGGGAAATGTAGTTCTGGTGAAACGCAGAAAGACACTGCAGGCAATATAGTGATGGTGATGAAGAGAAGGAACTGTGGGAAATATAGTTTTGGTGATGTACATATAGGAACGGTGGGAAATGTAATCTGGATGACAGCAAGAAAGGCACTGTGGAAATGTTCTGATGAAACATAAAGGAACTATGGAAAATATAGTTCTGATGTCATACACAAAGGAAGTGTGGGAAATGCAGTTCTTTGACATAGAGAAATATTGTGGGAAATTTAGTTCAGTGATATATAGAAAGGCACTGTGGGAAATGTAGTTCTGATGACACAGAGAAAGGATCTTTGGGTAATGTAGATCTGATGACATAGAGAAGGGAACTGTGAGAAATGTAGTTCTGATAATGCACTCATAGGAACTCTGGGAAACGTAGTTCAGATGACACAAAGAGAGGCACTGTGGGTAATATCGTTCTGATGAAACAGAGTAGAGCACTGTAGGAAATGTAGTTCTGATGACATAGAGAATGAAACTGTGAAAAATGTAGTTCTGATGATGTATATAAAGGCACTGTGGGTAATGTAGTCCTGAAGATGTAGAGAAAGGCACTGTGGAAAATGTAGTTGTTATGAGATGGAGAAAGGCAGTGAGGGTCAAGTAGTTCTTATGAGACAGACAAAGTCACTGTGGGAAATGTAGTTTTGATTACATGAGAAAGGCACTGTGGGAATTGTCTTTATGAGGACACAGAAAAAGTAACTTTGGGTAAAGTGGTTCTGATGTGATGGAAAAAGTTACTGTGGGAAATGTAGTCTGATGTCAGAGAAAGGAAGTGTTGTGGGAAATGTAGATATGATGACACAGAGGAAGGACTGTGGGAAATGCAGTTCTGATGACACAGAGAAAGTATTTTGGGAAATGAAGTTGTGATGACATACCCAAAGGAACTCTGGGTTATGTACTTCAGATGACATGCAGAAATACACTGTGGGAAACATAGTGTTGATAATGTAGTTAAAAGCAAGATGGGAAATGTAGTTCTGATGTCATAGAGACTGTCACTGTGGGAAATATAGTTCAGATATCACCAAGGAAGTCACTGTGGGAAATGAAGTTCTGATGACATAGAGAAAGGCACTGTGGGAAATGTAGTTCTGAGGTCACCCTGAAAGGTACTCTGGGTAATTTAGTTTTGAAGACATAGAGAAAGGCACAGTTGGAAACGAAGTTGTGAGGTCACAGTGAAAGACACTGTGGCAAAACATGCTCTGATGATATATAGAAAGGCCCTATAAGATGTGGTTTTGAAGAACCAGAGAAAGACACTGTGGGAAATTTAGTTCTGGTGAGACAGAGAAACACACTGTGGGTAATGTCATTCTCTATGTCATCAGATCTTCATTTCTCAAAGTTCCTATGTGTACATCAAACTTCCTTTACCTCAGTTCCTTTCTTCTTGGCATCAGAACTACATTTCTCACAGTGCCTTTCTCTTTGTTATCAAATCAACCTTTCCCACCATGCCTTTATCTAGGTGATCAGAACTACATTTCCCACAGTCCCTTTTGCTTATTCATCAGAACTACATTTCCCACAGTTGCATTCTCTATGTCATGAAACGACATTTCACACCTTGCCTTTATTTATGTCATAAGAACTCCATTACTCAAAGTGGCTGCTCTTTATCATCACAACAATATATCACAGTGCCTTTCATCATGTCATCCAAACAACATTTCCCATATTGCCTTTCTCTGTTTCATCATAACATTTCCCACAATGCCTTTGTGTTTGTCTTCAGAACTACATTTCTCACAGTGCCTTTCTCTCTTTCATCAGTTCTACATTAGAGACAGTTCCATTCTTGGTGTTATCTGAACTACATTTCCCACAGTTCCTATGTGTACATCATCAGCACTACATTTATCACAGTTTGTTTCTCTATGTCATCAGAACTACATTACACACAATGGGTTTCTCTGTGTCACGAGACCTACATTTCCCACAGTGCCTTCTCTCAGGTTCATCAAAAAAACATCTTACAGGGCCTTTCTCTACATCATCAGAGCATAATTTTCCACAGTGTCTTTCAGTGTGTCATCATAACTACATTTCCACAGGCCCTTTCTCTATGTCTTCAGAACTACATTAACCACAGTGACTTTCTTGGTGTCATGTAAACTACATTTCTCACAGTTCCTTTCTCTACGCCATCAGATCTACATTTCCCACAGTGGCTTTCTCTATGACATAAGAACTTCATTTTCCACACTTCCTTTCTCTATGACATCTGTATTACATTTCCCACAGTTAATTTCTCTGTGACTTAAGAAGTACATTTCCCCAGTGCCTTTCTCTGTTTCATAAGAGAAAATATTCACACAGTGCATTCTTTGGTGATATCTGAAGTACATTTCCCAAATTGCCTGTCTCTTGACATCAGAACTACATTGATCCCCTTGCTTTAATCTACACCATCAATTCTTTGTTTCTCACCATGCCTTTCTCACTGTAATCTGAACTACATTTACCAGAGTTCCTATGTGAATGTCATCAGAACTACATTTCCCACAGTTTGTTTCTCTATGACATTACAACTACATTTCCCACAATGCCTTTCTCTTTGTCACAGAACTACATTTCCCACATTCCTTTCTCTATGTCACTAAACTACATTTCCCACACTTCCTTTCTCTACATCATCAGAACTACATTTCCCACAGTTCCTATGTATATGTCATAAAAATTATATTTCCCACACAGTTCCCTTTTCTATGTGATCAGAACTACATTTCCCACAGCTCTATTTTCTTCATGATCAAAACTACATTTCTCAGAGTGCCTTTCTCTATGTCAAAAGAACTACATTTCCCACAATTACTTTGTCTACCTGATCAGAACTACATTTCCCAATTGCATTTTTCTGTCATCAGAAATATATTTCCCAATGTTCTTTTCTATATGACATCAGAATTTCATTTTCCACAGTGCCTTCTCTGTGTCATCAGATCGACATTATGCACAATTCCTTTCTTTGTGTCATTTGAACTATAATTCCCACAGTTCCTGTGTGTATGTCATCAGAAGTACAATTATCACAGTTCCTTTTTCTACGTCATCAGAGCTTCATTTCCAATAGTTTCTTTTCTGTGGCAGAAGAACTACGTTTCCCACAGTGTCTTTCTGCATCTCATCAGAACATCATTACCCACAATTCTGTGTGTATGTCATCAGAAGTACATTTCCCAAACTTCCTTCCTCTATGTCATCAGAACTACATTTCTCACAGTGTCTTACTTTGCATCATCACAACTTCATTTTCCAGTTTCTTTCACAGAACTACATTATGTGATCAAAACTACATTATGCACAGTGCCTTTCTGTATGACATCAGAAATACATTTCCCACAGTACCTTTTTCTACATCATCAGAAGTACATTTCCCACAGAGTCTTTCTCTATGTCATCAGAACTGCATTTCCCACAGTGCCTTTCTCTGCTTCATCAGGTCTATTTTTCACACAGTGCCTTTCTCTGTGTCATCAGAGCTACACTTCAGTTTCTTTATTTACATCATCAGAACTACATTTCCCACAGTCCCTTTCTCTATGAGATCAGAGCTACATTCCCACAGCACCTTTCTCTATGTCATCAGAACTTCATTTCCCTCTGTGCCTTTCTCTGTGTCATCAGAACTACATTTCCACAGTGCATTTGTCTTGTTAATCAGATTTACATTACTGAAAGTTCCTTTCTTGGCATCATCTTAACTACATTTCCCACAGTTCCTATGTGTACTTCATCAGAACTACATTTCTCACAGTTCCTTTCTCTATGTCATCAGGACAACATTTCCTAATTTTCCTTTCTTTATGTCACCAGAACTTCATTTTCCACAGTGCCTTTCTCTGGTTTATCAAAACCACATCTTACAAGGCCTTTTCTATATCATCAGAGTCTATTTTTCCACAGTGTCTTTCAAGGAGACCTCAGAACTCCATTTCCAACAGTGCCTTTCACTATGACATCAGAAATACATTTCCCACAGTTCCTTTCTCTATGATATCAGAAATACATTTCCCACAGTTCCTTTTGCTGTTTCACTAGAAAGACTTTTCCCAGAGTGCCTTTATGTATGACACAAGAACTACAATTCCCACAGTGCCTTTTTATACATCATGAGAACTACATTTCCCACAGTGCCTTTCTCTACGTCATCAGAACTACATTTCTCACAGTGTCTTTCTCTGTGATATAAAACGTACATTTCCACAATGCATTTCTCTGTGTCATTGTAATTACACTTTCCAAAGTTCATTTATCTATGTTCTGAGACCTACATTTTCAACAGTGCCTTTCTCTTCGTCTTCCAAACTACATTACCCATGGTGATTTTCTGCTTGATATCTGAACTACATTTCCCACAGTGACTTTTTATACATCATCAGAACTCCATTTTCCACTGTTCCTTTCTCTGTGTCATCAGAACTACATTTCCTACAGTAACTTTTTGTATGTCACCAAACTAATTTTCCCACAGTTTTATCTCTATGTCACAGAACTTCATTTCCCACACTTCCTATCTATATGAAATCAGAACTATATTTTCCATAATTCCTTTCTGTTTCTTCAGAATATTTCCCACAGTGCCTTCATTGCTGTCATCCAGATTACATTTCCCACAGTTCCTATGTATACATCACCAAAACTACATTTCCCACAATTCCTTCTCTACATTATCAGCACTGTATTAACTGCAGTGTCTTTCTCTGTTTCACCAGATGTACATTTCCCACAGTGACTTTTTCTATGTCATCAAAATTTCATTTTCCACAATGTGTTTCACTACACCTTCAGAACTACAATTCCCACAGTCCATTATCTACTTTATCAGCACTATATTACCCACAGTGCCTCTCTCTGTGTCACCAGAAGTACATTTCCAAAATTGCCTATCTCTACATCATGACGACTACATTTCCCACAGTGACTTTCTCTGTCATCAAAACTACATTTCACCAAAGTGACTGTCTCTATGCCATCAGAACTACATTGCCCATCGTGCCTTTATCTACATCATCAATACTTCCTTTCCCACAGTGCCTTTCTTGGTGTCATCAGAACTTCATTACCCACAGTGCCATTCTCTATGTCATCAGATCTACATTTCCCACAGGGCATTTCTCCATATATCACAACCACGTTTCCAACAATGCCTTATTCAAAGCCATGAGAACTACATTTCTCACAGTGCCTTTCTCTATGTCACCACAACTACATTTCCACATTGCCTTTCTCTACATCATCAGAACTACATTTTGCAGTTTCTTTATTTACAACATCAGAACTACATTCCCACAGTTCCTTTCTCTATGACATCAGAACTACATTTTCCACAGTGCCATTCTCCAGGTTATCAGAACTACATTTCTCACATTGTCTTTCTCTGGGACATTAGAACTACACTTCCCACATTTCCTTTCTCTGTGTCATCTGAAATACATTTCCCATAGTGGCCTCTTTCTGCAACAACAGAACCACATTTTCCACAATTCCTTTCACAATCAAGAGAACTTCATTGTTCACAGTACTGTTCTCCTCATCATAACTAGATTTTTCACTGTTCCTTTCTCTATGTCCTCAGAATGATATTACCCACAGTGCCTTTCGGTATGACATCAGAACCGCATTTGTAACAGTGACTTTTTCTACATCACCAAAACTACATTTCCCACAGTGCTTTTATTTTTTTGTATAATTTTTTTTTACTTTATTTGCATTGGTGAATTACATGTGTGTATGTCCATGTGAGGGTGTCAGATCTTTGAGTTATAGACTGTTATGAGCTGCCATGTGGGTGATCAGAATTGAACCCAGCACCACTGGAAGAGCAATCAGTGCCCTTCCCCACTGAGCCATCTCTCCAGCCCCTCCCCACCCTGCTTTTCTTCATGTTGTCTCAAATACATTTCCCACAGTACTCATTACATCATCACAATAACTTTTCCTACAGTGCCAGTATCTACATCATCAGAACTTCAGTTGTCACTGTTCCTTTCTTCATGGTATCAGAGCTACATTTCCCACAGTTCCTTTCTCTACATAATCATAACTACATTTCCCAAGTATCTTTCCCAATGTAACAGAAAAACCTTTCCCATAGTGCCTTTCTCTTCTTCATCAAAATGACATTTCGCACTATGATGTTAACGAGGAGATCAGAACTACATTTCCTACAGTCTCTTTCTTTATGTCATCTGAACTACATTTCCCACCTTGCCTTTATTCCCATCATAAGAACTCTGTTTCTCACAGTGGCTTCTATATGTCATCACAACCGCATTTCATAGTGCCTTTCACTATCTGACAGAGCTACATTTTGCACAGTGTATTGCTCTGCTTCATCAGATCAACATTTCCCAACATGGCTTTCTCATCAGAACTGCATTTCCCAGGGTTCCTTTCTCAGTGACATCAAAACTACATTTCCCACAGTGTCTTTATTTACATCATCAAAACTACATTTCCCACAGTGCCTTGCTCTATGCATTTAGAACTATATTTCCCACAGAGCCTTTTTCTATGTCATTAGAACTACATTTCCCCAAGATCTTTCTCAAGGATATCAGAACTACATTTCCCACAGTTCCTTTCTCTAAGTTATCAGAACTACATTTTCCACAGTGCCTTTCTCTATGTCACAGAACTACATTTCCCACACTTCCTTTCTCTATGACATCAGAACAACATTTCCCACAGGTACTTTCTCTGTGACATAAGAACTACATTCCCTGCAGTTCCTTTCTCTATGTCACAGAAATACATTTCCCACAGTGCCTTCCTTGGTGACATCTGAACTACATTTCCCACAGTGCCTGTCTCTAAGCCATCAGAATTTCTTTGCCCACCTTGCCTTTATCGACATCATGAATACTTCCTTTCCCACAGTGTCTTACTCTTTTTATTCAGATAGATATTACCAACACTTCCTTCCTTCATGTCATCTGAACTACATTTCACAGAGTTCCTATGTGTATGTCATCAGAACTATATTTACACTGTTCCTCTCTCTACTTCATCAGAACCACATTTCCCACAGTGCCTTTCTCTGTGACATAAGAACTACATTGCCTCAGTGCCTTTCTCTATGTCACAGAAATACATTTCCCACAGTGCCTTTCATTCTTTCATCAGAATGACATTCCTCACCATGCCTTTGTCTATATTTTCATAACTACATTACCCACAGTGCCTTTCTGTATCGCATCAGAACTACATTTCCCACAGAGACTTTATCTGCATCATCAGAACTATATTTCCCACTGTTCCTTTCTCTGTGTCATCAGAACTATACTTCTCACCGTGTAGTTCTTTCTGATATCAGAACTACATTTCCAACACTGCCTTTCTCTACCACATCAGAACTACTTTTCCCACAGTGCCTTTCTCCATTTCAACAAAACTACATTAGCTAAAGTTTCTTTCTCTGTGTCATCACAACTACATTTTACACAGTGCCTTTCTCTATGTCATCAAAACTTCATTTCCACAGTGCCTTTCTCTATGTCATCAGAACTACATTTCCCACAGTTACTTTCTCAATGTCACCACAAATACACTTCCCACAGTGCCATTCTCTGCTTCATCAGATAGATTTTTCCCACAATTCCTTTTTCTTGTCATCAGAACTACATTTCACACATTTTCTTATTTACATCATCAGAACTACATTTCCCACAGTTCCTTTCTCTGTACCATCTGAAATACATTTCCCATAGTGCCCTGTTTCTTTGAGAATAGAACCACATTTTCCACAGTTCGCTTCACCATGTCAAGAGAACTCTATTGCCCATAGTTCTGTTCTTTTCATCTTAACTGCATTTTTAAATGTTTCTTACTCTATGTCCTCAGAACTACATTTCCCACAGTGCCTTTATCCTTGCTATCACAACTACATTACCCACAGTTTCTTCCATATGACATCAGGACCACATTTCTCACAGTGACTTTTTCTACATCACCCAAACTACATTTCTCAAAGTACTTTTCTTTGCTTTGTGTCATCTGAACTACATTTTTCACAGTGTTCTTTCTCTATGTCATCAGAACAACTTTTTTACAGTGCCTTTCTCTATGTCATCATATATTCATTTAGCACTGTTCTTTA